>NC_049913.1:24913559-25148381 GCF_001411555.2 Juglans regia | reverse complement strand
GTTGCTTGAATTTTGGAACCATGATAGTGGTTGAACTTGTAGCAGCCCTGGATGTGTGCTGTATTGGTGGCTACTGACTTGTGCGTGTTGTGAAGAAGAAGAGGAGGAGCTCGAGTAAGAGAGAGTTGGGAAGTCAGTTATGCTAGCTGAAATCTAACTGACCAATGTCAACCATTAGAAAACACACCTCTATTTTAGGCTGAGTTATTATGTTATTGGTTCTAATAACTTCTCAAATGTCAGGACACATAAGATTTCTCTTGCAATCATTTTCGCTGAGTGAGGTATGTTCGCTTTAGTTCTTCCTAAGGTTGATATTTTTACACATGGTTTATCTTTGTATTGATTGATTAATTCAATTTACCTTTGTTAATTGGCTGAAGAGTTGTCACATTTGTTAGAAGATGTCAGAGTAGTGTTGCAATGGTTTAAGAAATTGGAACTTTTGCACACAAGGATGTCTAATTATGAGATGCAAAGAATATTTATCCATTTTTTTTAATAAAAATGAAAAGTATCTCCCCTTCTAAATTAAGTCAGCATGCATTTTTTACTATCAAATGTTTTTGTTCTTGCATTCTGCAAGATGAAAATAAAAAGTATAAATAAAAGATCATTAGGCTAGCTAGCCAAGAAGCTTAAGAAAAGACCCAATAAAATAATCTCTTTAAGAAAATAAAGGCTAATTTCTACCTAGTTTATAACAATAGTGTCCATAGGGGTGTAACCAGTCCAATTTTGAATAAATTTAGAATTGAACTAATATGTACCGGTTTTGTATTTTTTAAAACTAATTACGCACCAATTACCCTCCTAAACCGGTACCTCCAGTTTTACCGATTTCGGTCCGATTCGGTCTGGTTTTCTGGTTTTAATAGTATTAGTATTAGGACATAAAATGGAATTAATATATTAATGTATTATGCATTTATCAAAAGGAATATGTTGAGAATTGATTAGACCATAAAATATTAATAATATATATATTATGTTTAAAGCATATCATCAAATAAATTTTCATATTTAAGATTAAAATTTTATGTTATAAATTATAATAACATTATCTTATTTATAATTATAATTTATATTATTATATATATTATATAAAAGTTATTATATATAATATTTAAAAAAACTAATTTAAAATATATAATATAGTGAACTAGTCCAACCCTAAAAAGCATAGAACCAGAACATGACCGGTACCGGCCGATTTTGGAACTAATGGGACCAGTTCCACCGGTTCTTCAGTTTTTGGTTAACTTTTACACCCTTAAGTGTCCCTATAAATCTTAACTTGTCGAGTATAAGAGGTAGAATCAATGTTTTGAATACCGTACCCGTGACCGTTTCGGTTGAGGCATTGAAACGAGATATTTCGGTACCAGTACCGTTTTAGATACCGTTTTGAAATAGTTTATATATAAATAAATTATATATATAAATTATATTCCAAAATAATAGTCTATATATGAATAAATTATATATAAATATATATATTAAATTATAAATAGTCTGGTCTGAATTGGAAGGTAAAAAATGAGCTTGCAGTTTAAAGAAATGAAAAAAAAAAAAGTAAAGACCGAAATATTGGCTAGTATGAGCCGAAACGACCGAAATTCTTACCGGTACGAAACTATACCATTCTCTGTACCAGTTACACCATAGAAAACAGTATATTTCAGCCATACTAACCGGTACGGTACGAAATTCAAAACTTTGGGTAGAATATTATGGCACCCCCAACACCTGCTTGTAATTTGGTGGGAGCTGCGACATTGGGATGTTGGCTGCTTGAGTCATACACCCCTCTCATATTGTGATAAGTATGTGCTCACATATTTAAATAATGTATACAATTAAATCGTAGCAAAAATCTAACTAATAGTTCTGAGAAATTTAAATTACATCGTTCAGTCTAGTCCGGTCCGGCGATGGACCAAACATTTTCGGTCCATCATTTTTTCAGACTGAACCAGATCGAACACCCATAGGGACTGGACCAGACCGCTAGCTATCGGTCCGGTCAGTCCATTCGGTTCAGCCTATTTTTTTTTCTTTTTTTCTTTTTTTAAATCAGTTAATAATTTTTTTATTTAAAATACTAAATTAAACTAAGTGACTTATTAATGTGGATTATGTAACAAATTCAATAAAAAAATATTTTATATGGTCAATGATAATAAATTAGATGAAAATTATATTATTAATTTATATAATTATTATATAATTAACTAATTGATATTATATATTAGTTAATTCTTAGAATATTAACAAATGTTAATAACATATTTAAAATTTTATATTGTTAATTATACAATTATTATATAAATAATATATATAAATATTTTTTTATTTTTATTTTTCATTCAGTCCGGTTCAGTCCAGTCTGAAAAAATTCTGGACCTTTGACCGAACCAAAACTTTTTGATCCTCTAAAACGTGGGCCGAGACCGACCGGTTCAATCTGAACCGAAAGGGTCGGTCCAGTTGGTTCGGACGTACCATTTATCACCCCTAATCACCATCCTAGTGCAAATAAGCCACAAGTCTTCCAACAAAAGAATATTACAATTTATAGTCTTCTAAGAATAACAAAGAGCCAAAAATTAACATTAATACATTCACTCCTCTGGCAAAGTCGGACCTCCATACTTGTATCCATCTTCTGCATTAAAATGTAAGTTTGAAAATAAGAAAAACTTTAAAATTCAAAATTTGAAATTAAAATTAAAATTAAAATATAAAATATTGATAAAATAGGGCTACACTTAGTATGTATAATATTGTACGTAAAATTATGCAAACGTATAACATTACTTTTCTTTAAAAGGTAGTAAATTTTTCATTCTTGATAATTTATACTTATTTTTAGAATTGAAAAAGTTTGAAATTCTGAAGACAAAAATGATACTCCAACTGGCTGATGACATATAACATATATTATATTATTTGTGGTGTGTGATATAAGGATGATGAATAAAAATTTTCTATAAGTTATCCCATTAACTTTTTCAGAGGGCTGAATAATAAAGTTATTTACCATGGCTTTAATTTGAATTATGAACAAAATTAAAAAATTAGCCGTTTCTGATCTTCCAATAATGAAAGAACTCGAGAACATAAGGCGCCACGCACTATCTATATATACCCCTGTATATTCACTATTCCTCACACATACAAATAGCCGTTAGAGAGGAAGGGAAGTGGAACACGAGAACATACGCCTGCATATTGCGAGAGAGCTCATGCTTCAACGGAGAGAATGGTGGTTTTCACGGCGATCAAGACGCATCGGATGATCCAAACTGTAAGCATTGCAGTAAATCTGTTGCTGGTTTGATTCGTATTCATTGCGGAAGGGATTTCATTGATTCGACTAAGATTGATCTTCTGCGCTAAGGCTAGCATCTCATCCCATCTTTCATCTACTAGCATTTCTCATCTTTCATCTTATTGCTTTGAGCTCTCTTCGGGAAAGTGTAAAAGTGTAACCTGCTGCTACTTGATTTCACATAAACAACTGAGTGCCTTCTGCTCCTTTTGGTCTTCTCTTTCTGTGTCTATTGATCTCCTGCATACTCACATTTTCTTTATCGAATCCTTCTAGGCAGATAGGACTACTCCTGCTTGCTCTTGGCCTTGGCTGCTTAGAGACATCCCTTTAGTTCGTCTTAGAGACATAACTCACTCTGTATATGCTGCCTACCGAATTACGCCCCCGCCCCTCTGCTTTAAGGGCAACGGGGAAGTTGCAAATTCAACCATTTCCCCAGCTTGAATCTCGTTCATTGGACCTGATCCCAAACCTGGCCATGCTCTCTTCTCTATCGTTGCTCCATTGAGAAGACAGAAGGTCCCCTCAAGTAAAATCTGTTGAACACCCAATCGTCCGTATTTTAGTTTATTTTTATAATTGATTTTGAGTTCATTTTCATTTATTATTTATTATGTATTTAGTCTTTTAGGGTCCAAGAAAGACGGAGACCTTAAGGTCGGCTTCTTGGTACTTTTTTCCGGTATATTATTCTTGGTAGATTTATTATTCTTGGCACTTTTACCTTTGAACCGTTTGAATTTAAATCAATTTTTTTTTTTTTCCTATTTAAAAGAAAACCAATCTACCAGTTTTAACGCTTGTCGTGGAGCATATTGGTGCTCGAATTTTATGGGGCGGGGACTGTTGTTACTCTAGTTCAGAACCGTGCCATGGAGGGCTTTGGAGTCGGAGTGTTACTCTACTTATGCTTCTTGTCCAGACTCTTGATGAATTTAATCGCTCTCGCTTTTGTCTGTCGTTCTTGTAACTCCTTATAAGTGGACTATGCTGAGATTCTTGCTGTGTGTTGCATACACTCTTCTTGAGTTAGTTTCTGCACAGATATGAAATATAAATTATTTGAATGAATATAATCATTGGTTGACAGGTTCGGGTCTGCTTGTGCAAAGTCCACATACATTCATTAGTGTACATCATATCAAACCAACTCCTCAAATAAACACCTAGTGTTAAAAATTGGGCATGACCTCATCTGATAGGATAAATTTGTATGCTTGAGTATTTATATAGGGTTCCTCGTCCTGGAATTGTCCTCTTAAGTTGGACTAGGATGGGGTCTCATGGTCTTTTCACTCCAAATATTCAGCATGCTCATGTATGCCAATTGCAAGTGTATTTGCTATTTGCCTCCTCCGGTTGAAACCACATGAGACTCTTAAGTTTTGTAAGATGATTGCCTCCTTTATGTTCTGAAGAGCCTCCATCGATAATAATCTCAGAGAACTTTGTTTAGGTTAGGTGGTCATGCAAAAAAGTGATACTGTTAAAACTAATTCCATTTTAGTTCCATTTTTTAGAGAAATTAGTAAGTGAATTATATTAGAGATGGGTTGTCGGGAAACTGGTGAATACAATTGTTCTAATCCTTTCATCATTGTTATTAAACCATTATTCCAGAGTCTTACAACGGTGAATACTTCTACCTCAACTTTTGCACATCATATTATGTTATTCTGTTTTTAATTCTTCTTTTTAAATGAGATAAGACTTATGGAAAGGCTAGAAAGGCAGCCTAGTCGGAGCCGCTCTATCTATGGAAGATACTTTGGTACGTACCATGAAAGCTCCCACTAACATTTGGATTTTTTTTGTATGAAATATTCTTTACAGCTCTCAAACCTCCTGCATGGTGCTTCATATCTATGATGGATGTATGGAAGGCAGAAAAATTGTCCTGGGTAGATATCTTTCTCTTTTCTAGTTGAACTTAAATCACTTCTTTCTTTAAGTAAGGTGAATAATTTGATTGCAGATTTTAGGATCAATGTTCCTGTATAATTTTTTATGACTTTGGAATTTGTCTGGCCGAATATTTATTACTATGATCTTGAAAAGTAGTCACTCTTTGCATTAATAGATACTGACAACTGCATTATGATAACTACTGTGCTATTGAGGAATCAACACGTATACTCATTAGTTGTTTTGTCTCCTGTGACTCAACTGTCTTCAACCGTTATATTTTCTTTCTGTTTGTTACTCTTTCTATGTCACGCAAAAAGCAATACCATCAAAACTAGTTTCATTTTCTAGAGTGAAATTGAAAAGTGAATCATGTTAAAGATGGCTTTTTGGGTACTAGTACTACAGGTGTTCTAATCCTTTCATCATTGTTGTTGAACCATTTTTCCAGAGTCTTACAACAATGAATATTCCTGGCTCATCTTTTGCACATCGTATTATATTATTCTTATTTCATTCTTCTGTTTAAATGAGATAAGACATGTGAAGAGGCTAGAAAGGTAGCCTAGTCAGAGACCGCTCTGTCTATGGAAGATACTTTGGTATATACCTTGCTGGTACTAGAGGGAGACTCATGAAAGCTCCCACTAACATTAGGATCTTTTTTTGCATGAAATATTATTTACAGCTCTCAACCCTCCTAAGTGGTGTTTCATATCTTAGCTAGATGTATGAAAGGCAGAAAAATTGTCCTGGGTAGTTATCTTTCTCTCTTCTAGTTGAATTTAAATCACTTCTTTCTTTAGGGAAGGTGAATAATTTGATTGCAGATTTTAGGATCAATGCTCTTGTATAATTTTATATGTTAGAATTTGTAGGTCCAAATATTAATTACTATGATCTTGAAAGGCAGACACTCTTGGCATTAACAGTTATTGACAAGTACTGCATATTGATAATTGCTTTGCTAGCAAGACATCAACAGTTATAATCGTTAGAAGCTGTTTTTTAACTTTTTCTGAGAATATGTCGTCTTAACTTTCCGTCATCCTTTGGTTGTGTTGGTAGGCTTAAACTTTTAATTTAGAAACATGAAAGTCTAGGGCTCAAAAAGAGGAAGATAAAAAGAAGAGCATGGAAGCCCTATAAAGGAACATGTCTTTTATGGATTCCCTTAACATGCTCTGTAGTCTGTATCGTTTTCTCAATGCTTTCTTTACGGTATTTATTTTTTGAATCTCTTATTCAGGTGCAGGTGACTAAAAGAAGGGCAATGGCGTCATCTGATGATGAGGCTGATGTCTTGCCACAATGGGTGTCAAATTACTATTTTGAAGACAACGAGGATGAACCAATTTCATTTTCTGTGTTGCCAATTCAATGGAGAGAGGGGGACATTCAAGATTGCGTCAAAGAACAGATATTCCTGCATGGCATGGAGTGACTGACAATGGGCTTCGAAAAATATATAAGCATGTGGTTGCATAGAGGTTTGATCTTTCCAATATGAATCCTGAGATATTGGTGCTCTCTAAGGAAAATAATTGGATCTAGCTTCAGAAGCCAAGAAAAAGCTTTGAGGATATATAATTAGCACAATTATGGTAACATTGTTGTGCCTTCATTTCTTAAAGAAAAATCCTGAAGCATCTGGAAAATCTTCGTGGGATCACTTGTCTAAAGTCTTCAGGTATTTCCCATTTTCTGAACCTTTTTGACTTTCTTTCTGTTTGTATTCTTTGTTCAAATTTTGACAGTTATTTAATTTGAAGCTTGTATGAGGTCAGACCTTCTCAGAATGATCTGGTGGACCACATGCCTCTCATCAGTGAAGCTGTTAATAGGGACGACACCTTAGCAAAGTCCAAGGTTTGTAACTTTGTATAGCTTATTTCTCTTGGATTGTTAACTATAACTCAGAAAGTGCATATTACCTCTTTTTTAGAATTATGTTAATCGTTGATTCTTCTCGAGATGACCCATACTAATATGACTCTAATACTGAAGGAGGAGAGCCCCGTACATGGTGATCCAATTTTGCCCATTAAGTCTTTGCAATGTGGTGTATGAGATACTATCCAAGATTCTCTACAATATATAAATTGATAAATCATTAAGGCCTCGTTTGGATAGTCAGACGAGATGAGAATTTGTGAATAGTAGTGAGATGGTTTGTGAATAGTAGTGAAATAGTAGTGAGATGATTTTTATTGGGTATCACAATTCACCTCTTATCCTTATCAATTGTGATACCCCATATGATAAGGATAAGGGTAGGTGGTGTATGGAATCCCACATTTCTTGGGAATGAGAAGTTCTTGTTCTTTATAAAGTTCCAATGGGGCTTGAATTGTATCATTGACTAGTCTTTTTAGAGCATAGGCCATGTAGTTTGGGTCTTACATTGGGGCGTTACATATATATTTTTGGTTTTTTAATTCGCTAGAATCAAGGAATCATTCCATTTTTATATTATGATGAATTTTACGATTTGAACAGTATTTATAGACATTTCTCCAGGAGAAGCCTGGGAAGAGGAAACTATCTGATGAGGTTATTACTCTTGCTTGTCAACTCAATTTTTTTTTCTCCATTTATCCTCTATAACTTCCCTTCTTTTCTCTCTTATATGTTTTTCTAAATTGTTTTTTCAAGTCTGTGAACTTACTGGTGTTCCAGGATTGTAAAAATACAGCAATGTCTGGATTTATAGTTTATGACTTGGATGAAGAAGAAGAAGACGAGTCCAATAAAGTTAAGGGCATATATGATCATGTTTGTGCATTTTGTGACAATGGTGGCAATATTTTAAGGTACGCGCTTTTTTGTTGGTTACTTGGTACAATCTTTTGTTATAGCATGTAATTCTTTTGTTCGTTTGTATACATCTTGTGTACTTGGGCTGTGCCTATTGTTGGTAATAAAATTTCTTATTAATTATAAAAAAAAATTTCTTTTGTCCATCATCTAGCTTCTTCCTAACTAGGTGTTTGCTCTTGTATACGTCCCATCTACTTGGGTTTTGCCTAGATTTATTTTTTTGGTTGTTATTTATTTTTATAACCAATAAGATTCTTTTGAGAAAATATAATGGTGTAGGGCTAGTACATGGGAAACATACAATATTTATGCTTGTTGAAAGGGGGAGAAAACTAGGATCTAAACTTACTAAAAACTGAGGAATCCAAGGTGGAAAAAGCAAATCCCTGTGATTACTCTTATCCAATGGAAAAGTGTTTTCAGAATGATTTCAATTTAATCAATGAGATTTCAGTTCCATTAGAAATCTTAGTCTCTCTACAAATACTCCATATATAAGTGTAACATTTTGTTCCCCACAATGTTACTTTGATGTGCTTTGAAGCCACTTCTCGAACGTGCAAAAATCTGCCTCACTGACTGAGGCTTAACACAAGAAATATCCAGCAAGGAGAAAACTAATGAATAAGACTAAAATATTTTTGCATGCATTTTCAATTTTGTACAATTATTTAGAATATTGTAAAAAATTAAATATTTATCATGCACATACTTTTTTTATGCATACTTTTGAGGACCTCCAGAAGGTCCCTAATTCATGGTCTGCTGTTTTGTTGATTCTGCATCTTTTGTTTAAATTCATGTGAGAGTTCATGGTATGATTTTATTTGTGTTCTCATGCAGTTGTGAGGGAAGGTGCATCAGGTCATTTCATGCAACTAAAGAGGCTGGTGAGGAATCTAATTGTGTTTCTTTGGGTTTTGCTTCAAAAAAAGTAGATGTATGGTGCTGGTTCATATATCACCGTTTATTTATTTTCTTTTTAAGTTCACAGGAGTTGCCAATATTCATCTGTAAGAATTGCAAGTATAAACAGTATCAGTGCTTTGCTTGTGGGAAGTTGGGCTCTTCTGATAAGTTTTCAGGTACTGAGGTATGGTTTTAGCTCTAAGAAATTGAACAGACGTTTATTTTTCTGTTTGCCTCCACAAAAAAAAAAGAAACAAAAGAAAAAGAAACAAAAGTTCATTTCATATTATTTCCGTTGTTGCTTTTATGAAGTGACACTTTAATTTTCTAGTGAGTCTTGTATTATATAATAATTGGAAAATATTTCAGAACCAATAGATTTTTAGCTTCTTGTGTTTTCTCTTGTTTTAAAGAAGCAAGATATGGGAAGACTTGATTCCTCCCTCCCCCTTCTCCCCTAAAAGCAGTTATTTCTAATTAGGCCTTACTCATGTTTTACTTATATCTTTCGTCTTATGAGCTTTTCTTCGTCTAAATAACTTTTATAAAGCACCTTGATTTTTCTGTTTCTAATTTGTTATATATATATTGCTGTATTTCTAACTTTTATATTGATCTGATTATACCAAGAAAAATGCATGCATCTGTTTTCCTCATTTAATTTATGTATTTTATCACTTGGAACCTTGCAGACTGAGTTGTATATTCCAGTTTAATAAACTGTTCTCTTTTCTCACGCTCAAAACACTTTTTCCTCCAGCTTTTGGATTTCCATTTTTTATTTAATTCTTAGTTTGAAATTAGTTTTGCCTAGTAAATTGATTTCTTTCGTATTAAGTGCTCTCCTTACTCCTTTCTTCCCATCCCTCTCTTTTGCTTATTCTGTAGTTTCTGTCATCCTGAAATCCCATTCAGGAAGCATTGATCTTTCTTTGTTTCATCTGTTATTTTTTTGTTTGGTGTACTTCTAATTTCCATGTAAGAAAACTTGATATTTCCTGCTTTAGCTTCTTTTAGCTTGCTCAGTTAGATGTTTGGCAGAGATTTGATTATGTTTGATGTAATTGCTCCTGATGGCAAGTTGTTACAAATTTCATGCTTGCTTCTCTTGTTTTGATAGGCATGGTTGTTCATTCAGGACAGCTATCTTGATTCTGTCCCTTTTTTTAATTTTCTTCATTGTGCGTGGAGATATCAATGCATTTGTTTACTATTCAGATTGCTTAATTGCAATTGGTTGCTGTTGTTGAATCTTCTGTTAACCTGCTGGGAAGTCCAATGCCCCCCCCCCCATTTTGATAGATTGGAATGAATGTTGTTCCAAATTTCTTTGCCGTTATTCACTTCAATGTGTATGTGAATGGCTCTAAATGTTTATACCGATTGCGTTTTTAGGTCTTTATGTGCGTTAGTGCAACATGTGGCTATTTTTATCATACACATTGTGTTGCAAAACTGCTCCATCAGGAGAATAAAGTTGCTGCAGAAGAGCTCGAGAAAGAGATTGCTGCTGGGGGCACTTTTACATGCCCAATCCATAAGTGCTGTGTTTGTAAACGAGGAGAGAATAAGAAGGATCACCAATTGCAGTTTGCTGTATGATAGGCGTTGTCCTGAGTCATACCACAGGAAATGCTTGCCAAGGTACTAATTGTTGTATCTTTCTTTCAATGAGTTTTGCTACACAACCTCCACCACACTCCACATTTTTTAAAATTTTTTAAATTTTTAATATTTTTTTTTTAGTTTATTCTTTTTAAATTATTTCAAATTTATTTATTCATTATTTATATAATAAATATTTGATAAAAGAAAAAAATAATAAAAATTAAAAATAATGTGGAGTGTGGAGAGTGTTAGGAGGTTGTGAAGATTTATTATTTTTCAATACCCAGTTATGAGAGCATCCTCTTTGTATCTTGATCTCAGTTGATTGGGTGAATATTGTTAATAGGCTAGCCTACGACCTTAATCCTTGTGCGACGAACGCTCTCTGTATTTAGGTGATATTTTTATACTCACATTTGTTTTTGTATTGTCTCTAACATTTGCGACTATTTTGTATGAAATTTTATTTGCCGCATTCACACTCCTATGTGGCGTTTCGTATCTATGTTGATGTATGAAGGGCAAAAGAATTGTCCTGGGTGGTTAGTTATTTCTCTTATAGTTGAACTCACTTGTTTCTTCAGGTAAGGTGAATAACTTGATTGCCGATTATGCGTTTATTTTTTAATTTAGTTGTCTCGTTTATGATTATTCCCGTAGTATTTTTTATATTCTTTTAATTGTTAGTTTCTCATATTCTTCTCATTCTCCCTCCTCTTTTCCTCACCTCGTCCTACTCTTCTTTTCATCCAATATTTCTCTCCTCCTCCCTCATCTCTTCCTCTCAATGTACTAATTGTCCTACTCCCCATCTCTTCCTGCTCTCACCGACCTCTTCATGCTACTCCTCTCTTCCTTCCCGTCCTTGTCTTCCTCCTCCACCTTTTTCTAGATGTACTTTCTTTATAGTATATTTTTAATGATCATTTTGTTTTTGGTCAGACATGATTATAATTTTTGTATCTCTTCTAGTTGAACTCACTTCTTTCTTCAGGTAAAGTAAATAACTTAATTGCTGATTACATATTTATTTTTTAATTTAGTTGTCTTGTTTATGGTTATTCCTAGAGTATTTTTTATTGTTAGTTTCTCCAATTCTTCTCCTTCTCCCTCCTCTCTTCCTCACCTCGTCCTACTCTTCTTTCCCTCCTATATTCCTCTCCTCCTCCCTCATCTCTTCCTCTCCTCGTACTCATCCTACTCCTCCTCTCTTCTTGCTCTCACCATTCTCTTCGTCCTACTCTATTCCTAATCACTTTTTTTTTGTTAGACGTGATTAGAATTTTGGTATTCCTTTCTCAATGCTCTCGAATTTTTAACATAATAGTAACCAAAGTTTGAGATTTGTAGAGGAGGCCTTATGCACATCCCTGCAACTTCGATTGGACTGATGTATTTGGCTAGCCTTTGGACTTGATCCTTACGGGACGAATGCTCTCTATATATTGGTGATATTTTTACACACATTTGCTTTTGTATAAAATGTTATTTAGAACTTTTTATGCTCTCTAAACTTTGAGACATTTTTGCACAAATTTTTATTTGCAGCACTTCGTCGTCTTACGTGGCATTCATAACGATACTGGATGTATGAAGAGCAAAAAAATTGTCTTGGGTAGTTAGCTACCTATCTCTTCTAGCTGAACTCACTTCTTTCTTCAGGTAAGGTGAATAACTTAATTGCTGACTATGCATTTATATTTTAATTTATTTGTCTCGTTTAGGTTATTTCTATAGCATTTTTTTATTGTTAGTTTCTCCTATTCTTCTCCTTCTCCCTCCTCTCTTCCTATCCTTGTACTCCTCGTCCTACTACTCCTATCTTCTTGCTCTTACCGTCCTCTTCGTCTTCCCCTCCACATTCACGTCCTCTTTTCTTCCTCCTCCACCTTTTTCTAGATGTACTTTCTTTATAGTATATTTTTAATGATCACTTTGCTTTTGGTCAGACATGATTAGAATTTTAGTACTCATTTTTCAATGCTCTTGGATTTTTAATATAATAGCAACCAAATCTTGAGATTTGTAGAAGAGGCCTTACGTGCATCCCTGCAACTTCTATTGGACTGGTGTATTGGCCAGCCTTTAGACATGATCCTTATGCGACGAATGTTCTCTGTATATAGGTGATATTTTTATACTCACATTTGTTTTTGTATAAAATGCTATTTTGAACTTTTTATGCTCTTTAACCTTTGAGACATTTTTGCACAAAATTTTATTTGCAGCACTTCATCGTCCTACGTGGCGTTCATAACGATACTGGATGTATGAAGAGTAAAAAAATTGTCTTGGGTAGTTAGTTATCTATCTCTTCTAGTTGAACTGTGATTCTTTCTTCAGGTAAGGTGAATAACTTGATTGCCGATTACGCATCTATTTTTTAATTTATTTGTCTCGTTTAGGTTAGTCCTATAGCATTTTTTTATTATTAGTTTCTCCTATTCTTCTCCTTCTCCCTCACCTCTTCCTCTCCTCGTACTGCTCATCCTACTCCTTTTGTCTTCTTGCTCTTATCATCCTCTTCGTCATACTCCTATATTCCTCAAGGTCTTCGTCTTCCCCTCGTCATTCACATCCTCTCTTTTTTCTCCTCCACCTTTTTGTAGATGTACTTTTTCTATAGTATATTTTTAATGATCACTTTGTTTTTGGTCAAACATGATCAGAATTTTGGTATTCCTTTTTCAATGCTATCGGATTTTTAATATAATAGCAACCAAAGCTTGAGATTTGACTTGCATCCCTACAACTTCTATTGGACTGGTGTATTGGCCAGCCATTAGACATGATCCTTATGCGACGAATGCTCTCTGTGTATAGGTAATATTTTTATACTCACATTTGTTTTTGTATAAAATGCTATTTAGAACTTTTTATGCCCTCTAACCTTTGAGACATTTTTGCACGAAATCTTATTTGTAGCAGCACTTCATCATCTTACGTGGCATTCATAATGACATTGGATGTATGAAGAGCAAAAAAATTGTCTTGGCTAGTTATTTATCTATCTCTTCTAGTTGATCTCACTTCTTTCTTCAAGTAAGGTGAATAACTTCATTGCCAATTACGCATTTATTTTTTAATTTATTTGTCTCGTTTAGGTTATTCCTATAGCATTTTTTTATTGTTAGTTTCTCCTATTCTTCTCCTTCTCCCTCCTCTCTTCCTCTCCTTGTACTCTGTCCTACTCCTCTAGTCTTCCTTCTCTTACCGTCCTCTTCGTCCGACTCCTCTATTCCTCAATGTCTTCGTCTTCGTCTTCGTCTTCCTCTTCCTCTTCCTATCCTCGTTCACGTCCTCTTTTCTTTCACATCCACCTGTTTCCAGATGTACTTTCTTTATAGTATATTTTTAATGATCCCTTTGTTTTTGGTCAGACATGATTAGAATTTTGGTACTCCTTTTTATTGCTCTCGGATTTTTAATATAATAGCAGCCAAAGCTTGAGATTTGTAGAAGAGGCCGTACGCATCCCTGCAACTTCGATTGTATTGGTTTACTGGTTAGCATTCAGACTTGATCCTTATGAGACGAATGCTATAAAGGTGATATTTTTCTCCCATTTGTTTTTGTATAAAATGCTATCTCTAGCTTTTTATGCTTTTGAACCTTCGAGATTTTTTCTACGAAATTTTATTTGCAACACTTCACCCAATTACACGGCATTTCAGATCGATGCTGGATTATTGAAGGGCAAAAACATTGTCATGGGTGGTTAGTTATCTATCTCTTCTAGTTGAGCTTAATTCTTTTTTCAGGTAAGGTAAATAACATGATTGCCAATTACGCATTTATTTTATTATTTACTTGTCTCGTTTATGGTTATTCCTATAGTATTTTTTATTGTTAGTTTATCCATGTCTTCTCCTTCTCCCTCCTCTCTTCCTCTTGTCGTACTCCTTGTCCTACCCCATCTATCTTCCTGCTATCACCGTACTCTTCGTCCTACTCCTCTATTCCTCAATGTCTTCGTCTTCATCTTCTCGTTCACGTCCTCTTCTCTTCCTGCTCTAGCTTTTTCTAGATGTACTTTCTTTATATTATATATTTAATGAACAATTTGTTTTTGGTTTGATGCGATTAGAATTTTGGTATTCATTTTTAATATAATAGCAATCAAAGCTTGAGATTTGGAGAGTAGGCCTTACGCATCCCTGCAACTTCGATCGGACTAGTGTAGCGGCCAGCCTTCGGACTTGATCCTTATGTGACGAATGCTCTCTGTATATTGGTGATATTTTTATACTCACATTAGTTTTTGTATAAAATGCTATTTTGAACTTTTTATGCTCTTTATCTTTTTAGATATTTTTGCACAAAATTTTATATGCAGCTCTTCATCGTCTAACGTGGCTTCCATAAAGATACTGGATGTATGAAAAGCAAAAAAATTGTCTTGGGTAGTTAGTTATGTATCTCTTCCAGTTGAACTCACTTCTTTCTTCAGGTAAGGTGAATAACTTGATTGCCGATTACGCATTTATTTTTTAATTTATTTGTCTAATTTAGGTTATTCCTATAGCATTTTTTTATTGTTAGTTTCTCCTTTTCTTCTCCTTCTCCCTCCTCTCTTCCTCTCATCATACTCGTAGTCCTACTCCTCCTGTCTTCCTACTCTTACCGTCATCTTCGTCCTACTGCTCTATTCCTCAATGTCTTCGTCTTTTTCTTCCTCTGCCCATCCTCGTTCACGTCCTCTTTTCTTCCTCATCCACCTTTTTCCATATGTACTTTCCTTATAGTATATTTTTAATGATCACTTTGTTTTTGGTCAGAAATGATCAGAATTTTGGTACTCCTTTTTATTGCTCTTGGATTTTTAATATAATAGCGGCCAAAGCTTGAGATTTGTAGAAGAGGCCGTATACATTCCTGAAACTTCGATTGTATTGGTGTGCTGGTTAGCATTCGGACTTGATCCTTATGAGACGAATGCTATAAAGGTGATATTTTTCTCCCATTTTTTTTTTTTAATAAAATGCTATCTCTAACTTTTTATACTCTTCAACCTTCGACATTTTTTCTACGAAATTTTATTTGTAGCACTTCAACCTTTTACGCAGCATTTTAGATCGATGTTGGATGTTTTAAAGGCAAAAACATTCTCATGGGTGGTTAGTTATCTATCTCTTCTAGTTGAGCTTAATTCTTTTTCAGGTAAGGTAAACAACTTGATTGCCAATTATGCATTTATTTTATTATTTACTTGTCTCGTTTATGGTTATTCCTATTGCATTTTTTTATTGTTAGTTTCTCCAATTCTTCTCCTTCTCCATCATCTCTTCCTCTCCTCGTACTCCTAGTCCTACTCCTCTATTCGTCTTCGTCTTCGTCTTCGTCTCCTCGTTCACGTCCTCTTTTCATCCTGCACCTTTTTCTTGATGTACTTTCTTTATAGTATATATTTAACGATCACTTTATTTTTGGTCAAACATCATTAGAATTTTGGTATTCCTTTTTCAATGGTCTCAGATTTTTAATATAATAGCAACCAAAGCTTGAGATTTGTAGACGAGGCCTGACTTGCATCCATGGAGCATCTATTGGACTGGTGTATTGGCCAGCCTTCAGACATGATCCTTATGTGACGAATGCTCTCTGTATATAGGTAATATTTTTATACTCACATTTGTTTTTGTATAAAATGCTATTTAGAACTTTTTATGCCCTCTAACCTTTGCGACACTTTTGCACGAAATTTTATTTGCAACACTTCATCGTCTTACGTGGCATTCATAACGATACTGGATGTATGAAGAGCAAAAAAATTGTCTTGGGTAGTTAGTTATCTATCTCTTCTAGTTGATCTCAGTTCTTCTTCAAGTAAGGTGAATAACTTCATTGCCGATTACGCATTTATTTTTTAATTTATTTGTCTCGTTTAGGTTATTCCTATAGCATGTTTTTATTGTTAGTTTCTCATTTTCTTCTCCTTCTCTCTCATCTCTTCCTCTCCTCATACTCCTCGTCCTACTCCTCCTGTCTTCCTACTCTTATTGTCCTCTTCGTCGTACTCCTCTATTCCTCAATGTCTTCATCTTCCCCTTCCCGTCCTTGTTCACATCCTCTTTTCTTCCTCATCCACCTTTTTCCAAATGTACTTTCTTTATAGTATATTTTTAACGGTCACTTTGTTTTTGGTCAGACATGATCAAAATTTTGGTACTCCTTTTTATTGCTCTCGGATTTTTAATATAATAGCGGCCAAAGCTTGAGCTTTGTTGAAGAGGTCGTACACATCCTTGCAACTTCGATTGTATTGGTGTACTGGTTAGCATTCGAACTTGATCCTTATGAGACAAATGCTATAAAGGTGTTATTTTTCTTCCATTTGTTTTTGTATAAAATGCTATCTCTAACTTTTTATGCTCTTCAAACTTCGTGATTTTTTCAATGAAATTTTATTTGCAGCACTTCACCCAATTACTCGGCATTTCAGATTGATGCTGGATGTTTGAATGGCAAAACAATTGTCATGGGTGGTTAGTTATCTATCTCTTCTAGTTGAGCTTAATTTTTTTTTCAGGTAAGGTAAATAACTTGATTGACGATTACGCATTTATTTTATTCTTTACTTGTCTCGTTTATGGTTATTCTTATAGTATTTTTTATTGTTAGTTTCTCCAAGTCTTCTCCTTCTCCCTCCGCTCTTGCTCTCCTCATCCTACGCTTCTTTTCCTCTAATATTCCTCACCTCCTCCTCCCTCCTCTCTTCCTCTCCTCGTACTCCTTGTCCTACCCCATCTGTCTTCCTGCTATTACCGTCCTCTTCGTCCAACTCCTCTATTCCTCAATGTCTTCATCTTCGTCTTCTCATTCTCGTTCATGTCCTCCTCTCTTCCTCCTACAGCTTTTTGTTGATGTACTTTCTTTATATTATATTTTTAATGAACAATTTGTTTTTGGTCTGATGCGATTAGAATTTTGGTATTCCTTTTTTTCAATGCTCTCGGATTTTTAACATAATAGCAATGAAAGCTTGAGATTTGGAGAGTAGGCCTTAAGCATCCCTGCAACTTTGATCATACTGGTGTTGCGGCCAACCTTCGGACTTGATCCTTATGCGATGAATGCTCTCTATATATTGGTGATATGTTTATACTCACATTTGTTTTTGTATAAAATGCTATTTTGAACCTTTTATGCTCTTTATTTTTTTAGATATTTTTGCACAAAATTTTATTTGCCGCACTTCATCGTCTTAGGTGGCCTTGGGTAGTTAGTTATGTATCTCTTCTAGTTGAACTCACTTCTTTCTTCAGGTAAGGTGAATAACATGATTGCCGATTACGCATTTATTTTTTAATTTATTTGTCTCGTTTAGGTTATTCCTATAGCATTTTTATTGTTAGTTTCTCCTATTCTTCTCCTTCTCCCTCATCTCTTCCTCTCCTCGTACTCCTAGTCCTACTCCTCCTGTGTTCTTGCTCTTACCGTCCTCTTCGTTCTACTCCTCTATTCGTCAACGTCTTCGTCTTCGTCTTCCCCTCCTCATTCACGTCCTCTTTTCTTCCTCCTCCACCTTTTTCTAGATGTACTTTCTTTATAGTGTATTTTTAATGATCACTTTGTTTTTGGTCAGAGATGATTAGAATTTTGGTATTCCTTTTTCAATGGTCTTGGATCTTTAATATAGTAGCAACCAAAGCTTGAGATTTGTAGACGAGGCTTGACTTGCATCCCTGCAACTTCTATTGGACTGGTGTATTTGGCCAGCCTTCAGACATGATCCTTATGCGAGGAATGCTCTCTGTATATAGGTAATATTTTTATACTCACATTTTTTTTTTGTATAAAATGCTATTTAGAACTTTTTATACCCTCTAACCTTTGAGATACTTTTGCACGAAATTTTTTTTGCAACACTTCATCGTCTTATGTGGCATTTATAACGATACTGGATGTATGAAGAGCAAAAAAATTGTATTGGGTAGTTAGTTATCTATCTCTTCTAGTAGATCTCACTTCTTCAAGTAAGGTGAATAACTTGATTGCCGATTACGCATTTATTTGTCTCCTTTAGGTTATTCCTGTAGCATTTTTTTTATTGTTAGTTTCTCATTTTCTTCTCCTTCGCCCTCCTCTCTTCCTCTCATCGTACTCCTCGTCCTACTCCTCATGTCTTCCTACTCTTATCGTCCTCTTCATCCTACTCCTCTATTCCTCAATGTCTTCGTCTTCGTCTTCCTCTTCCCGTGTTCATGTCCTCTTTTATTCCTCATCCACCTTGTAGTTTCTTTATAGTATATTTTTAATGATCACTTTGTTTTTGGTCAGACATGATGAGAATTTTGGTACTCCTTTTTATTGCTCTTGGATTTTAATATAATAGCAGCCAAAGCTTGAGATTTGTAGATGAGGTCGTACGCATCCTTGCAACTTCGATTGTATTGCTATACTGTTTGCATTCGAACTTGATCCTTATGAGACGAATGCTATAAAGGTGATATTTTTCTCCCATTTGTTTTTGTATAAAATGCTATCTCTAACTTTTTATGGTCTTGAACCTTCGAGATTTGTTCTTCGAAATTTTATTTGCAGCACTTCACCCTTTTACGCGGCATTTCAGATCGATGCTAGATGTTTGAAAGGCAAAAAAATTGTCATGGGTGGTTAGTTATCTATCTCTTCTAATTGAGCTTAATTCTTTTTTCAAGTAAGGTAAATAACTTGATTGCCGATTATGCATTTATTTTATTATTTACTTGTCTCATTTATGGTTATCCCTATAGTATTTTTTATTGTTAGTTTCTCCAAGTCTTCTCCTTCTCCCTCCTCTCTTGCTCTCCTCATCCTACGCTTCTTTTCCTCCTATATTCCTCTCCTCCTCCTCCCTCCTCTCTTCCTCTCCTCGTATTCCTCGTCCTACCCCATCTGTCTTCCTACTATCATCGTCCTCTTCTTCCTACTCCTTTATTCCTCGATGTCTTCGTCTTCGTCTTGTCGTTCTCATTCATGTCCTCTTCTCTTCGTCATTCAGCTTTTTCTAGATGTACTTTCTTTATATTATATTTTTAATGAACAATTTGTTTTTGGTTTGATCCAATTAGAATTTTGGTATTCCTTTTTTTCAATGCTCTCGGATTTTTAACATAATAGCAATTAAAGCTTTAGATTTGGTGAGCAGACCTTACACATCCCTGCAACTTTAATTGGACTCGTGTAGCAGCCAGCCTTCGGACTTGATCCTTATGCGACGAATGCTCCATGCATATAGGTGATATTTTTATACTCATATTTGTTTTTGTATAAAATGCTATTTTGAACTTTTTGTGCTCTTTATTTTTTTACATATTTTTGCACAAAATTTTATTTGCAACACTTCATCATCTTACGTTTTTTTGCCTTGGGTAGTTAGTTATCTATCTCTTCTAGTTGAACTCACTTCTTTCTTCAGGTAAGGCGAATAACTTGATTGCCGATTACGCATTTATTTTTTAATTCATTTGTCTCATTTAGGTTATTCCTATAGCATTTTTTTATTGTTAGTTTCTCCTATTCTTCTCCTTCTCCCTCATCTCTTCCTCTCCTCGTACTCCTAGACCTACTCCTACTGTCTTGCTCTTACCGTCCTCTTCGTCCTACTCCTCTATTCGTCAACGTCTTCGTCTTCCTCTTCCCCTGCTCGTTCACGTCCTCTTTTCTTTCCTCCTCCAACTTTTTCTAGATGTACTTTCTTTATAGTATATTTTTAATGATCACTTTGTTTTTGGTCAGACATGATTAGAATTTTGGTATTCCTTTTTCAATGGTCTCAGATTTTTAATATAATAACAAACCAAAGCTTGAGATTTGTAGAAGAGACTTGAATCGCATCCCTGCAACTTCTATTGGACTGGTGTGTTGGCATGCCTTCAGACATGATCCTTATGCGACGAATGCTCTCTGTATATAGGTAATATTTTTATACTCACATTTGTTTTTCTATAAAATGCTATTTTGAACTTTTTATGCTCTTTAATTTTTGAGACATTTTTACACAAAATTCTCTTTCCAGCACTTCATCCTCTTACATGGAGTTCATATCGATACTGGATGGATGAAGAGCAAAACAATTGTCTTTGGTAGTTAGTTGTCTATCTCTTCTAGTTGAACCCACTTCTTTCTTCAGGTAAGGTGAATAACTTGATTGCCGATTACGCATTTATTTTTTAATTTATTTGACTCGTTTATGGTTATTCCTATAGCATTTTTTTTATAGTTGGTTTCTCCTTTTCTTCGCCTTCTCCCTCCTCTCTTCCTCTCCCCATACTCCTCGTCCTACTCCTCCTGTCTTCTTGCTCTTACTATCCTCTTCGTCCTACTCCTCTATTCCTCAATGTCTTCATCTTCGTCTTCCTCTTCTCGTCCTCGTTCACGTCCTCGTTTCTTCATCATCCACATTTTTCTATATGTACTTCCCTTATAGTATATTTTTAATTATCACATTGTTTTTGGTCAGACATGATTAGAATTTTGGTATTCCTTTTTATTGCTCTCGGATTTTTAATATAATCAAAACCAAAGCTTGAGATTTGTAGAAGAGGTCTTACGCATCCCTGCAACTTCGATTGTATTGGTGTACTGGTCAACATTCGGACTTGATCCTTATGAGATTAATTCTCTGTAAACGTGATATTTTTTCTCCCATATTTGTTTTTATGTAAAATGCTATCTCTAACTTTTTATGCTCTTCATCAACCTTCGAGATTTTTTCTACGAAGTTTTATTTGCAGCACTTCACCCTCCTACATGGCATTTCACATCGATGCTGGATGTTTAAAGGGCAAAAAAATCATCATGGTTAGTTAGTTATCTCTCTCTTGTAGTTGAGCTTAATTCTTTCTTCAGGTAAGGCAAATTACTTGATTGCTGATTACGCATTTATTTTATAACTTATTTGTCTCGTTTATGGTTATTCCTATAGTATTTTTTATTGTTAGTTTCTCCCATTCTTCTCCTTCTCCCTCCTCTCTTGCTCTCCTCGTCCCACACTTCATTTGCTCCTATATTCCTCTCCTCCTCCTCCCTCCTCTCTTCCTCTCCTCGTACTCCTTCTCCTACCCCTCATGTCTTCCTGCTCTCACCGTCCTCTTCGTCTTCATGTTCTCGTTCTCGTTCTCGTTCACGTCCTCTTCTCTTCCTCCTCCAGCTTTTTCTAAATGTAATTTCTTTATAGTATATTTTTAATGAACAATTGTTTTTTGGTCTGATGCGATAACAATTTTGGTATTCATTTTTTCAACGCTCTCGGATTTTTAACATAAAAGGAATGAAAGCTTGAGATTTGGAGAGTAGGCCTTAGGCATCCTTGCAACTTCGATTGGACTGGTGTAGCGGCCAACCTTTGGACTTGATCCTTTTGTGACGAATACTCTCTCTATATTGGTGATATTTTTATACTCACATTTGGTTTTGCATAAAATGCTATTTAGAACTTTTTATGCTCTATAATTTTTGAGACATTTTTGCACGAAATTCTACTTTGAGCACTTCAACGTCTTACATGGCGTTCATATCGATACTGGATGTATGAAGAGCAAAAAAATTGTCTTTGGTAGTTAGTTATCTATCTCTTTGAGTTGAACTCACTTTTTTCTTCTGGTAAGGTGAATAACTTGATTGCCGATTATGCATTTATTTTTTAATTTATTTGTATCGTTCTTGGTTATTCCTATAGCATTTTTTTATTGTTAGTTTCTCCTATTCTTCTCATTCTCCCTCCTCTCTTCCTCTCCTCGTACCCTTCCTCCCGTCTTCCTGCTCTTACCGTCCTCTTCGTCCTACTCCTCTACTCCTCAACGTCTTCGTCTTCGTCTCGCTCACGTTCACGTCCTCTTTTCTTCCTCATCCACCTTTTTGTAGATGTACTTTCTTTATAGTATATTTTTAATGATCACTTTGTTTTTGGTCAGACATGATTAGAATTTTGGTACTCCTTTTTATTGCTCTCGTAATTTTAATCTAAAAGCAGCCAAAGCTTGAGATTTGTAGAAGAGCCCTTACGCATCCCTACAACTTCGATTGTATTGGTGTACTGGTTAGCATTCGGACTTGATCCTTATGAGACGAATGCTATAAAGGTGATATTTTTCTCCCATTTGTTTTTGTATAAAATGCTATTTCTAACTTTTTATGCTCTTCAACCTTCGAGATTTTTTCTACGAAATTTTATTTGCAGCATTTCACCCTCTTACATGGCATTTCACATCGATGCTGGATGTTTGAAGGGCAAAACAATTGTCATGGGTAGTTAGTTATCTCTCTCTTCTAGTTAAGATTAATTCTTTTTTCAGGTAAGGTAAATAACTTGATTACCGATTACGCATTTATGTTATAATGTACTTGTCTCGTTTATGGTTATTCCTATAGTATTTTTTATTGTTAGTTTCTCTCATTCTTTTCCATCTCCCTCCTCTCTTGCTCTCGTCATCCTTCTTTTCCTCTTATTTTCCTCTGCTCCTCCTCCCTCCTCTCTTCCTCTCCTCGTAGTCCGTGTCCTGCCCCTCCTGTCTTCTTGCTCTCACCATCCTCTTCGTCCTAGTCCTCTATTCCTCAATGTCTTCGTCTTCGTCTTCGTCTTCTCGTTCTCGTTCTTGTTCACTTCCTCTTCTCTTCCTCCTCCAACGTTTTCTAGATGTACTTTCTTTATATTATATTTTTAATGAACAATTTATTTTTAGTCTGATGCGATTAGAATTTTGGTATCCCTTTTACAATGCTCTTGAATTTTTAACATAGTAGCAATGAAACTTGAGATTTGGAGAGTAGGCCTTACGCCTCCCTACAACTTCAATTGGACTGGTCTGGCGGCCAGCTGTCATACTTGATCCTTATGCGACGAATGCTCTCTATATTTTGGTGATATTTTTATACTCACATTTGTTTTTGTATAAATTTTTATTTAGAACGTTTTATGCTCTCCAACCTTCGAGACTTATTTGCACGAAATTTTATTTGCAGTGCTTCATCGTCTTATGTGGCATTCATATCGCTACTGCATGTATGAAGAGCAAAAAAATTGTCTTGGGTAGTTAGCCATCTATCTCTTCTAGTTGGACTCACTTCTTTCTTCAAATATGGTGAATAACATGATTGTCGGTTACACATTTATTATTTAATTTATTTGTCCCATTTATGGTTATTCCTATAGAATTTTTTTATTGTTAGTTTCTCCTACTCTTTTCATTCTCCTCTCTTCCTCTCCTCATGCTCCTCGTCCTTCTCCTCCCATCTTCATGCACTCACCGTCCTCTTCGTCCTACTCCTCTATCCCTCAACGGCTTCGTTTTCCTCTTCCCGTCCTCGTTTCTTCCTCGTCCACCTTTTTCTAGATGTACTTTCTTTATAGTATATTTTTAACGAACAATTTTTTTTTGGTCGGACATGATTAGAATTTTGGTATTCCTTTTTATTGCTCTTGGATTTTTAATATAATAGCAACCAAAACTTGAGAATTGTAGAACAGGCCTTACGCATCCCTGCAACTTCAATTGTATTGGTGTACTAGTAGCATTCAGACTTGATCCTTATGAGACGAATGCTCTATAAAGGTGATATTTTTCTCCCATTTGTTTTTGTATAAAATACGATCTCTAACTTTTTATTCTTTTCAACCTTCGAGATTTTTTCTACGAAATTTTATTTGCAGCACTTCACCCTCTTACGTGGCATTTCATATCTACACTAGATGTTTGAAGGGCAAAACAATTGTCATGGGTAGTTAGTTTTCTCTCTCTTCTAGTTGAGCTTAATTCTTTCTTCAGGTAAGGTAAATAACTTGATTGCCGATTAGGCATTTATTTTATAATTTACTTGTCTCGTTTATGGTTATTCCTATAGTATTTTTATATTGTTAGTTTCTCCTATTCTTCTCATTCTCCCTCCTCTCTTCCTCTCCTCGTCCTTCTTTTCCTCTTATTTTCCTCTGCTCCTCCTCCCTCCTCTCTTCCTCTCCTCGTCCTTCTTTTCCTCTGCTCCTCCTCCCTCCTCTCTTCCTCTCCTCGTAGACCTTCTTGTCCTACCCCATCTGGCTTCCTGCTATTACCGTCCTCTTCGTCCTCCTCCTCTATTCCTCAATATCTTCGTCTTCGTCTTCTCGTTCTCGTTCTCGTTCTCGTTCACATCCTCTTCTCTTCCTCCTCCAGCTTTTTCTAGATGTACTTTCTTTATATTATAATTTTAATGAACAATTTGTTTTTGGTCTTATGCGATTAGAATTTTGGTATTCCTTTTTTTCAATGCTCTCGAATTTTTAATATAATAGCAATGAATGCTTTTGATTTGGAGAGTAGGCCTTACGCATCCCTGCAACTTCGATCGGACTAGTGTAGCGGCCAGCCTTTGGACTTGATCCTTATGCAATGAATGCTCTTTGTATATTGGTGATATTTTTATACTCACATTTGTTTTTGTATAAAATGTTATTTTGAACTTTTTATGCTCTTTATTTTTTTAGATATTTTTGCACAAAATTTTATATGCAACTCTTCATCATCTAGCGTGGAGTCCATAAAGATACAGGATGTATGAAGAGCAAAAAAATTGTCTTGGGTAGTTAGTTTTGTATCTCTTCTAGTTGAACTCACTTCTTTCTTCAGGTAAGGTGAATAACATGATTGCCGATTATGGATATATTTTTTAATTTATTTGACTTGTTTAGGTTATTCCTATAGCATTTTTTTATTGTTAGTTTCTCCTATTATTCTCCTTCTCCATCATCTCTTCCTCTCCTCGTACTAATAGTCCTACTCCTCTTGTCTTCTTCCTCTTAGCGTCCTCTTCGTCCTACTCCTCTATTCGTCAACGTCTTCGTCTTCGTCTTCGTCTTCGTCCTCCCCTCCCCAATCCCCTCCTGTTTTCATCCTCCTCCACATTTTTCTTGATGTAGTTTCTTTATAGTATATTTTTAATGATCACTTTATTTTTGGTCAGACACGATTAGAATTTTGGTATTCCTTTTTCAATGGTCCTGGACTTTTAATATAATAGCAACCAAAGCTTGAGATTTGTAGAAGAGGCCTTACTTGAGTCCCTGCAACTTCTATTGGACTGGTGTATTGGCCAACCTTCAGACATGATCCTTATGCGACGAATGCTCTCTGTATATAGGTAATATTTTTATACTCACATTTGTTTTTGTATAAAATGCAATTTTGAACTTTTTATGCTCTTTATTTTTTTAGATATTTTTGCACAAAATTTTATATGCAGCACTTCATCGTCTTACGTGACGTTCATAAACATACTGGTTGTATGAAGAGCAAAAAAATTGTCTTGGGTAGTTAGTTATCTATCTCTTCTAGTTGAACTCACTTCTTTCTTCAGGTAAGGTGAATAACTTGATTGCCGATTACGCATTTATTTTTTACTTTATTTGTTCTCATTTATGTTATTCCTATAGCATTTTTTTATTGTTAGTTTCTCCTATTATTCTCCTTCTCCATCATCTCTACCTCTCAACGTACTCCTAGTCCTTGTCCTATTGTCTTCTTCCTTTTCTCGTCCTCTTCGTCCTACTCCTCTATTTGTCAATGTCTTCGTCTTCGTCTTCCCCTCCTCGTTCACGTCCAGTTTTCATCCTCCTCCACGTTTTTCTTGATGTAGTGTCTTTATAGTATATTTTTAATGATCACTTTGTTTTTGGTCAGACATAATTAGAATTTTGGTATTCCATTTCAATGATCTTGGACTTTTAATATAATAGCAACCAAAGCTTGAGATTTGTAGAAGAGGCCTTACTTGCGTCCCTGCAACTTCCATTAGACTGGTGTATTGGCTAGCCTTCAGACATGATCCTTATGCGACGAATGCTCTCTGTATATAGGTAATATTTTTATACTCACATTTGTTTTTGTATAAAATGCAATTTTGAACTTTTTATGCTCTTTATTTTTTTAGATATTTTTGCGCAAAATTTTATTAGCAGCACTTCATCGTCTTACGTGGCGTTCATAAAGATACTGGATGTATGAAGAGCAAAAAAATTGTCTTGGGTAGTTAGTTATCTATCTTTTCTAGTTGAACTCACTTCTTTCTTCAGGTAAGGTGAATAACTTGAATGCCGATTACGCACTTATTTTTTAATTTATTTGTCTCGTTTATTTTATTCCTATAGCATTTTTTTATTGTTAGTTTCTCCAATTATTCTGCTTCTCCATCATCTCTTCCTCTCCTCGTACTCCTAGTCCTACTCCTCTTGTCTTCTTCATCTTACCGTCCTCTTTGTCTTACTCCTCTATTCGTCAACGTCTTCGTTTACGTCTTCCCCTCCTCGTTCACGTCCCGTTTCCATCCTCCTCCACGTTTTTCTTGATGTAGTTTCTTTATAGTATATTTTTAATGATCACTTTATTTTTGGTCAGACATGATTAGAATTTTGGTATTCCTTTTTCAATGGTCTTGGACTTTTAATATAATAGCAACCAAAGCTTGAGATTTGTAGTAGAGGTCTTACCTCCGTCCCTGCAACTTCGATTGGACTGGTGTATTGGCCAGCCTTCAGACATGATCCTTATGCGACGAATGCTCTCTGTATGTTGGTAATATTTTTATACTCATTTTTTTTTGTATAAAATGCAATTTTGAACTTTTTATGCTCTTTATTTTTTTAGATATTTTTGCACAAAATTTTATTTGCAGCACTTCATCATCTTACGTGGCGTTCATAAAGATACTGGTTGTATGAAGAGCAAAAAAATTGTCTTGGGTAGTTAGTTATCTATCTCTTCTAGTTGAACTCAGTTCTTTCTTCAGGTAAGGTGAATAACTTGATTGCCGATTACGCATTTATTTTTTAATTTATTTGTTCTCGTTTATGTTATTCCTATAGCATTTTTTTGTTGTTAGTTTCTCCTATTATTATCCTTTTCCATCATCTCTTCCTCTCCTCGTACTCCTAGTCCTACTCCTCTTGTCTTCTTCCTCTTACCGTTCTCTTTGTCCTACTCCTCCATTCGTCAACGTCTTCGTGTTCGTCTTCCCCTCCTCGTTCACGTCCTGTTTTCATCCTCCTCCACATTTTTCTTGATGTAGTTTCTTTATAGTATATTTTTAATGATCACTTTATTTTGGGTTAGACATGATTAGAATTTCAGTATTCCTATTTCAATGGACTTGGACTTTTAATATAATAGCGACCAAAGCTCGAGATTTGTGGAAGAGGCCTTACTTGCGTCCCTGCAACTTCTATTGGACTGGTGTATTGGCCAGCGTTCAGACATGATCCTTATGCGACGAATGCTCTCTGTATCTAGGTAATCTTTTTATACTCACATTTGTTTTTGTACAAAATGCAATTTTGAACTTTTTATGCTCTTTATTTTTTTTGATATTTTTGCACAAAATTTTATTTGCAGCACATCATCGTCTCACGTGGCGTTCATAAAGATACTGGATGTATGAAGAGCAAAAAAATTGTTTTGGGTAGTTAGTTATCTATCTTTTCTAGTTGAACTCACTTCTTTTTTCAGGTAAGGTGAATAACTTGATTGCCGATTACGCACTTATTTTTTAATTTATTTGTCTCGTTTATGTTATTCCTATAGCATTTTTTTTATTGTTAGTTTCTCCAATTATTCTCCTTCTCCATCATCTCTTCCACTCCTCGTACTCCTAGTCCTACTCTTGTCTTCTTCATCTTACCGTCCTCTTTGTCTTACTCCTCTATTCGTCAACGTCTTCGTCTTCGTCTTCCCCTCCCCGTTCACGTCCTGTTTTCATCCTCCTCCACGTTTTTCTTGATGTAATTTCTTTATAGTATATTTTTAATGATCACTTTATTTTTGGTCAGACATGATTAGAATTTTGGTATTCCTTTTTCAATGGTCTGGGACTTTTAATATAATAGCAACCAAAGCTTGAGATTTGTAGAAGAGGCCTTACTTGTGTCCCTGCAACTTCGATTGGACTGGTGTATTGGCCAGCCTTCAGACATGATCCTTATGCGACGAATGCTCTCTGTATGTAGGTAATATTTTTATACTCACATTTGTTTTTGTATAAAATGCAATTTTGAACTTTTTATGCTCTTTATTTTTTTAGATATTTTAGCACAAAATTTTATTTGCAGCACTTCATCGTCTTACGTGGCGTTCATAGGGATACTGGATGTATGAAGAGCAAAAAAATTGTCTTGGGTAGTTAGTTATCTATCTTTTCTAGTTGAACTCACTTCTTTCTTCAGGTAAGGTGAATAACTAGAATGCCGATTACGCACTTATTTTTTAATTTATTTGTCTCGTTTATTTTATTCCTATAGCATTTTTTTATTGTTAGTTTCTCCTATTATTATCCTTTTCCATCATCTCTTCCACTCCTCGTACTCCTAGTCCTACTCCTCTTGTCTTTTTCCTCTTACCGTCCTCTTCGTCCTGCTCCTCTATTCGTCAACGTCTTCGTGTTCGTCTTCCCCTCCTCGTTCACGTCCTGTTTTCATCCTCCTCCACATTTTTCTCGATGTAGTTTCTTTATAGTATATTTTTAATGATCACTTTATTTTTGGTTAGACATAATTAGAATTTTGGTATTCCTATTTCAATGGACTTGGACTTTTAATATCATAGCAACCAAAGCTCGAGATTTGTGGAAGAGGCCTTACTTGCGTCCCTGCAACTTCTATTGGACTGGTGTATTGGCCAGCCTTCAGACATGATCCTTATGCGACGAATGCTCTCTGTATGTAGGTAATATTTTTATACTCACATTTGTTTTTCTATAAAATGCAATTTTGAACTTTTTATGCTCTTTATTTTTTTAGATATTTTTACCCAAAATTTTATTTGCAGCATTTCATCATCTTACGTGGCGTTCATAAAGATACTGGTTGTATGAAGAGCAAAAAAATTGTCTTGGGTAGTTAGTTATCTATCTCTTCTAGTTGAACTCAGTTCTTTCTTCAGGTAAGGTGAATAACTTGATTGCCTATTAAGCATTTATTTTTTACTTTATTTGTTCTCGTTTATGTCATTCCTATAGCATTTTTTTATTGTTAGTTTCTCCTATAATTATCCTTTTCCATCATCTCTTCCTCTCCTCGTACTCCTAGTCCTACTCCTCTTGTCTTCTTCCTCTTACCGTCCTCTTCATCCTACTCCTCTATTCGTCAACGTCTTCGTGTTCGTCTTCCCCTCCTCGTTCACGTCCTGTTTTCATCCTCCTCCACATTTTTCTTCATGTAGTTTCTTTATAGTATATTTTTAATGATCACTTTATTTTTGGTTAGACATGATTAGAATTTTGGTTTTCCTATTTCAATGGACTTGGACTTTTAATATAATAGCAACCAAAGCTTGAGATTTGTGGAAGAGGCCTTACTTGCCTCCCTGCAACTTCTATTGGACTGGTGTATTGGCCAGCGTTCAGACATGATCCTTATGCGACGAATGCTCTCTGTATCTAGGTAATCTTTTTATACTCACATTTGTTTTTGTACAAAATGCAATTTTGAACTTTTTATGCTCTTTATTTTTTTTGATATTTTTGCACAAAATTTTATTTGCAGCACATCATCGTCTTACGTGGCGTTCATAAAGATACTGGATGTATGAAGAGCAAAAAAATTGTCTTGGGTAGTTAGTTATCTATCTTTTCTAGTTGAACTCACTTCTTTTTTCAGGTAAGGTGAATAACTTGATTGCCGATTACGCACTTATTTTTTAATTTATTTGTCTCGTTTATGTTATTCCTATAGCATTTTTTTATTGTTAGTTTCTCCAATTATTCTCCTTCTCCATCATCTCTTCCTCTCCTCGTACTCCTAGTCCTACTCCTCTTGTCTTCTTCATCTTACCGTCCTCTTTGTCTTACTCCTCTATTCGTCAACGTCTTCGTCTTCGTCTTCCCCTCCTCGTTCACGTCCTGTTTTCATCCTCCTCCACGTTTTTCTTGATGTAATTTCTTTATAGTATATTTTTGATGATCACTTTATTTTTGGTCATACATGATTAGAATTTTGGTATTCCTTTTTCAATGGTCTTGGACTTTTAATATAATAGCAACCAAAGCTTGAGATTTGTAGAAGAGGCCTTACTTGTGTCCCTGCAACTTCGATTGGACTGGTGTATTGGCCAGCCTTCAGACATGATCCTTATGCGACGAATGCTCTCTGTATGTAGGTAATATTTTTATACTCACATTTGTTTTTGTATAAAATGCAATTTTGAACTTTTTATGCTCTTTATTTTTTTAGATATTTTTGCACAAAATTTTATTTGCAGCACATCATCGTCTTACGTGGCGTTCATAAAGATACTGGTTGTATGAAGAGCAAAAAAATTGTCTTGGGTAGTTAGTTATCTATCTTTTCTAGTTGAACTCACATCTTTCTTCAGGTAAGGTGAATAACTTGATTACCGATTACGCACTTATTTTTTAATTTATTTGTCTCGTTTATGTTATTCCTATAGCATTTTTTTCTTCTTAGTTTCTCCTATTAATATCCTTCTCCATCATCTCTTCCTCTCCTCGTACTCCTAGTCCTACTCCTCTTGTCTTCTTCATCTTACCGTCCTCTTTGTCTTACTCCTCTATTCGTCAACGTCTTCGTCTTCCCCTCCTCGTTCACGTCCTGTTTTCATCCTCCTCCACGTTTTTCTTGATGTAATTTCTTTATAGTATATTTTTAATGATCACTTTATTTTTGGTCAGACATGATTAGAATTTTCGTATTCCTTTTTCAATGGTCTTGGACTTTTAATATAATAGCAACCAAAGCTTGAGATTTGTAGAAGAGGCCTTACTTGTGTCCCTGCAACTTCGATTGGACTGGTGTATTGGCCAGCCTTCAGACATGATCCTTATGCGACGAATGCTCTCTGTATGTAGGTAATATTTTTATACTCACATTTGTTTTTGTATAAAATGCAATTTTGAACTTTTTATGCTCTTTATTTTTTTAGATATTTTTGTACAAAATTTTATTTGCAGCACTTCATCGTCTTACATGGCGTTCATAAAGATACTGGATGTATGAAGAGCAAAAAAATTGTCTTGGGTAGTTAGTTATCTATCTTTTCTAGTTGAACTCACTTCTTTCTTCAGGTAAGGTGAATAACTTGAATGCCGATTACGCACTTATTTTTTAATTTATTTGTCTCGTTTATGTTATTCCTATAGCATTTTTTTATTGTTAGTTTCTCCTATTATTCTCCTTCTCCATCGTCTCTTCCTCTCCTCGTACTCCTAGTCCTACTCCTCTTGTCTTCTTCCTCTTACCGTCCTCTTCGTCCTACTCCTCTATTCGTCAACGTCTTCGTCTTCGTCCTCCCCTCCCCAATCCCCTCCTGTTTTCATCCTCCTCCACATTTTTCTTGATGTAGTTTCTTTATAGTATATTTTTAATGATCACTTTATTTTTGGTCAGACACGATTAGAATTTTGGTATTCCTTTTTCAATGGTCCTGGACTTTTAATATAATAGCAACCAAAGCTTGAGATTTGTAGAGGAGGCCTTACTTGAGTCCCTGCAACTTCTATTGGACTGGTGTATTGGCCAGCCTTCAGACATGATCCTTATGCGACGAATGCTCTCTGTATATAGGTAATATTTTTATACTCACATTTGTTTTTGTATAAAATGCAATTTTGAACTTTTTATGCTCTTTATTTTTTTAGATATTTTTGCACAAAATTTTATATGCAGCACTTCATCGTCTTACGTGACGTTCATAAACATACTGGTTGTATGAAGAGCAAAAAAATTGTCTTGGGTAGATAGTTATCTATCTCTTCTAGTTGAACTCACTTCTTTCTTCAGGTAAGGTGAATAACTTGATTGCCGATTACGCATTTATTTTTTACTTTATTTGTTCTCATTTATGTTATTCCTATAGCATTTTTTTATTGTTAGTTTCTCCTATTATTCTCCTTCTCCATCATCTCTACCTCTCAACGTACTCCTAGTCCTTGTCCTCTTGTCTTTTTCCTTTTCTCGTCCTCTTCGTCCTACTCCTCTATTTGTCATTGTCTTCGTCTTCGTCTTCCCCTCCTCGTTCACGTCCTGTTTTCATCCTCCTCCACGTTTTTCTTGATGTAGTGTCTTTATAGTATATTTTTAATGATCACTTTGTTTTTGGTTAGACATAATTAGAATTTTGGTATTCCATTTCAATGATCTTGGACTTTTAATATAATAGCAACCAATGCTTGAGATTTGTAGAAGAGGCCTTACTTGCGTCCCTGCAACTTCCATTAGACTGGTGTATTGGCTAGCCTTCAGACATGATCCTTATGCGACGATTGCTCTCTATATATAGGTAATATTTTTATACTCACATTTGTTTTTGTATAAAATGCAATTTTGAACTTTTTATGCTCTTTATTTTTTTAGATATTTTTGCGCAAAATTTTATTAGCAGCACTTCATCGTCTTACGTGGCGTTCATAAAGATACTGGATGTATGAAGAGCAAAAATATTGTCTTGGGTAGTTAGTTATCTATCTTTTCTAATTGAATTCACTTCTTTCTTCAGGTAAGGCGAAAAACTTGATTGCCGATTACGCATTTATTTTTAATTTCTTTGTCTCGTTTGCGTTATTCCTATAGCATTTTTTTATTGTTAGTTTCTCCTATTAATATCCTTCTCCATCATCTCTTCCTCTCCTCGTACTCCTAGTCCTACTCCTCTTGTCTTCTTCATCTTACCGTCCTCTTTGTCTCACTCCTCTATTCGTCAGCGTCTTCGTCTTCCCCTCCTCGTTCACGTCCTGTTTTCATCCTCCTCCACGTTTTTCTTGATGTAATTTCTTTATAGTATATTTTTAATGATCACTTTATTTTTGGTCAGACATGATTAGAATTTTGGTATTCCTTTTTCAATGGTCTTGGACTTTTAATATAATAGCAACCAAAGCTTGAGATTTGTAGAAGAGGCCTTACTTGTGTCCCTGCAACTTCGATTGGACTGGTGTATTGGCCAGCCTTCAGACATGATCCTTATGCGACGAATGCTCTCTGTATGTAGGTAATATTTTTATACTCACATTTGTTTTTGTATAAAATGCAATTATTTATTTTTTTTGATATTTTTGCACAAAATTTTATTTGCAGCACTTCATCGTCTTACGTGGCGTTCATAAAGATACTGGATGTATGAAGAGCAAAAAAATTGTCTTGGGTAGTTAGTTATCTATCTTTTCTAGTTGAACTCACTTCTTTCTTCAGGTAAGGTGAATAACTTGAATGCCGATTACGCACTTATTTTTTAATTTATTTGTCTCGTTTATGTTATTCCTATAGCATTTTTTTATTGTTAGTTTCTCCTATTATTCTCCTTCTCCATCGTCTCTTCCTGTCCTCGTACTCCTAGTCCTACTCCTCTTGTCTTCTTCCTCTTACCGTCCTCTTCGTCCTACTCCTCTATTCGTCAACGTCTTCGTGTTCGTCTTCCCCTTCTCGTTCACGTCCTGTTTTCATCCTCCTCCACGTTTTTCTTGATGTAGTTTCTTTATAGTATATTTTTAATGATCACTTTATTTTTGGTTAGACATGATTAGAATTTTGGTATTCCTATTTCAATGGACTTGGACTTTTAATATAATAGCAACAAAAGCTTGAGATTTGTGGAAGAGGCCTTACTTGCGTCCCTGCAACTTCTATTGGACTGGTGTATTGGCCAGCGTTCAGACATGATCCTTATGCGACGAATGCTCTCTGTATCTAGGTAATCTTTTTATACTCACATTTGTTTTTGTACAAAATGCAATTTTGAACTTTTTATGCTCTTTATTTCTTTTGATATTTTTGCACAAAATTTTATTTGCAGCACATCATCGTCTTACGTGGCGTTCATAAAGATACTGGATGTATGAAGAGCAAAAATATTGTCTTGGGTAGTTAGTTATCTATCTTTTCTAATTGAATTCACTTCTTTCTTCAGGTAAGGCGAAAAACTTGATTGCCGATTACGCATTTATTTTTAATTTCTTTGTCTCGTTTGCGTTATTCCTATAGCATTTTTTTATTGTTAGTTTATCCTATTATACTCCTTCTCCATCATCTCTTCCTCTCCTCGTACTCCAAGTCCTACTCCTCTTGTCTTCTTCATCTTACCGCCCTCTTCGTCTTACTCCTCAATTCGTCAACGTCTTCGTCTTCGTCTTCCCCTTCTCGTTCACGTCCTGTTTTCATCCTCCACGTTTTTCTTGATGTAGTTTCTTGATAGTATATTTTTAATGATCACTTTATTTTTGGTCAGACATGATTAGAATTTTGGTATTCCTTTTTCAATGGTCTTGGACTTTTAATATAATAGCAACCAAAGCTTGAGATTTGTAGAAGAGGCCTTACTTGCGTCCCTGCAACTTCGATTGGACTAGGGTATTGGCCAGCCTTCAGACATGATCCTTATGCGACGAATGCTCTCTGTATGTAGGTAATATTTTTATACTCACATTTGTTTTTCTATAAAATGAAATTTTGAACTTTTTATGCTCTTTATTTTTTTAGATATTTTTGCACAAAATTTTATTTGCAGCACTTCATCATCTATTTGGCGTTCATAAAGATACTGGTTGTATGAAGGGCAAAAAAATTGTCTTGGGTAGTTAGATATCTATCTCTTCTAGTTGAACTCAGTTCTTTCTTCAGGTAAGGTGAATAACTTGATTGCCGATTACGCATTTATTTTTTAATTTATTTGTTCTCGTTTATGTTATTCCTATAGCATTTTTTTCTTGTTAGTTTCTCCTATTAATATCCTTCTCCATCATCTCTTCCTCTCCTCGTACTCCTAGTCCTACTCCTCTTGTCTTCTTCCTCTTACCGTCCTCTTTGTCCTTCTCCTCTATTCGTCAACGTCTTCGTCTTCATCTTCCCCTCCTTGTTCACGTCCTGTTTTCATCCTTCTCCACGTTTTTCTTGATGTAGTTTCTTTATATTATATTTTTAATGATCACTTTATTTTTGGTCAGACATGATTAGAATTTTTGTAGTCCTTTTTCAATGGTCTTGGACTTTTAATATAATAGCAACCGAAGCTTGAGATTTGTAGAAGAGACCTTACTTGCGTCCCTGCAACTTCTATTAGACTGGTGTATTGGCCAGCCTTCAGACATGATCCTTATGCGACGAATGCTCTCTGTATATAGGTAATATTTTTATACTCACATGTGTTTTTGTATAAAATGCAATTTTGAACTTTTTATGCTCTTTACTTTTTTAGATATTTTTGCACAAAATTTTATTTGCAGCACTTCATCGTCTTACGTGGCGTTCATAAAGATACTGGATGTATGAAGAGCAAAAAAATTGTCTTGGGAAGTTAGTTATCTATCTCTTCTAGTTGAACTCACTTCTTTCTCCAGGTAAGATGAATAACTTGATTGCCGATTACGCATTTATTTTTTAATTTATTTGTCTCGTTTAGGTTATTCCTTTAGCATTTTTTTATTGTTAGTTTCTCCAATTCTTCTCCTTCTCCATCATCTCTTCCTCTCCTCGTACTCCTAGTCTTACTCCTCTTGTCTTCTTGCTCTTACCGTCCTCTTCGTCCTACTTCTCTATTCGTCAACGTCTTTGTCTGCCTCTTCCCCTCCTCGTTCACGTCCTCTTTTCTTCCTCCTCCCCCTTTTTCTAGATGTACTTTCTTTATAGTGTATTTTTAATGATCACTTTGTTTTTGGTCAGACATAATTAGAATTTTGGTATTCCTTTTTCAATGGTCTTGGATTTTTAATATAATAGCAACCAAAGCTTGAGATTTGTAGACGAGGCCTGACTTGCATCCCTGCAATTTCTATTGGACTGGTGTATTGGCCAGCCTTCAGACATGATCCTTATGCGACGAATGCTCTCTATATATAGGTAATATTTTTCTACTCACATTTATTTTTGTATAAAATGCTATTTAGAACTTTTTATGCCCTCTAACCTTTGAGACACTTTTGCACAAAATTTTATTTGCAAGACTTCATCGTCTTACGTGGCATTCATAACGATACTAGATGTATGAAGAGCAAAAAAGTTGTCTTGGGTAGTTAGTTATCTATCTCTTCTAATTGATCTCACTTCTTCTTCAGGTAAGGTGAATAACTTGATTGCCGATTACGCATTTATTTTTTAATTTATTTCTCTCGTTTATGGTTATTCCTATAGCATTTTTTTATTGTTAGTTTCTCCTTTTCATCTCCTTCTCCCTCCTCTATTCCTCTCCTCGTAATCCACGTCCTACTGCTCCTGTCTTCCTACTCATACCGTCATCTTAGTCCTACTCCTCTATTCCTCATTGTCTTAGTCTTCGTCTTCCTCTTCCTGTCCTCGTTCATGTCCTCTTTTCTTCCTCATCCACCTTTTTCCAGATGTACTTTCTTTCTAGTATATTTTTTAATGATCACTTTGTATATTTGGTCATGCCAGAATTTTGGTGCTCCTTTTTACTGCTCTCGGTGTTTTAATATAATAGCAGCCAAAGCTTGAGATTTGTAGAAGAGGCCGTACGCATCCCTGCAACTTCAATTGTATTGGTGTACTGGTTAGCATTCAGACTTTATCCTTATGAGACGAATGCTATAAAGGTGATATTTTTCTCCCATTTGTTTTTGTATAAAATGCTATCTCTAACTTTTTAGGCTCTTCAGCCTTCGAGATTTTTTCTTTGAAATTTTATTTGCAGCACTTCACCCATTTATGCGGCATTTCAGATAGATGCTGGACGTTTGAAAGGCAAAAAAATTGTCATGGGTGGTTAGTTATCTATCTCTTCTAGTTGCGCTTAATTCTTTTTTTAGGTAAGGTAAATAACTTGACTGCCGATTACGTATTTATTTTATTATTTACTTGTCTCGTTTATGGTTATTCCTATAGTATTTTTTATTGTTAGTTTCTCCAAGTCTTCTCCTTCTCCCTCCTCTCTTGCTCTCCTCATCCTACGCTTCTTTTCCTCCTATATTCCTCTCCTCCTCCTCCCTCCTCTCTCCTCTCCTCGTATTCCTCGTCCTTCCCCATCTGTCTTCCTGCTGTCACCGTCCTCCTCTTCCTACTCCTCTATTCCTCAATGTCTTCGTCTTCGTCTTGTCGTTCTCGTTCACGTCCTCTTCTCTTCTACATTCAGCTTTTTCTAGATGTACTTTCTTTATATTATGTTTTTAATGAACTATTTGTTTTTGGTATGATGCGATTAGAACTTTGGTATTCCTTTTTTTCAATGCTCTCGGATTTTTAACATAATAGCAGTGAAAGCTTTAGATTTGGAGAGTGGACCTTACGCATCCCTGTAACTTCAACTGGACTCGTGTAGCAACCAGCCTTCAGACTTGATCCTTATGCCACGAATGCTCTCTATATATTGGTGATATTTTTATACTCATATTTGTCTTTGTATAAAATGCTAATTTGAACTTTATATGCTCTTTATTTTTTTAGATGCTTTTGCACAAAATTTTATTTGCAACATTTCATTGTCTTACGTGGCATTCATAAAGATATTGGATGTATGAAGAGCAAAAAAATTGGCTTGGGTAGTTAGTTATCTATCTCTTCTAGTTGAACTCACTTCTTTCTTCAGGTAAGGTGAATAACTTGATTGCCGATTACGCATTTATTTTTTAATTTATTTGTCTCGTTTAGGTTATTCCTATAGCATTTTTTTATTGTTAGTTTCTCCTAGTCTTTTCCTTCTCCCTCACCTCTTCCTCTCCTTGTACTCTTAGTCCTACTCCTCCTGTCTTCTTGCTCTTACTGTCCTCTTCGTCTTACTCCTCTATTTGTCAACGTCTTCGTCTTCCTTTTTCAATGGTCTCGGATTTTTAATATAATCAAAACCCAAGCTTGAGATTTGTAAAAGAGGTCTTACGCATCCCTGCAACTTCGATTGTATTGGTGTACTGGTCAACATTCGGACTTGATCCTTATGAGACGAATGCTCTATAAATGTGATATTTTTTCTCCCATTTGTTTTTATGTAAAATGCTATCTCTAACTTTTTATGCTCTTCATCAACTTTCGAGATTTTTTCTACGAAGTTTTATTTGCAACACTTCACCCTCCTACGTGGCATTTCACATCGATGCTGGATGTTTAAAAGGTAAAAAAATTGTCATGGTTACTTAGGTATCTCTCTCTTGTAGTTGAGCTTAATTCTTTCTTCAGGTAAGGTAAATTACTTGATTGCCGATTACGCATTTATTTTATAATTTATTTGTTTCTTTTATGGTTATTCCTATAGTATTTTTTATTGTTAGTTTCTCCCATTCTTCTCCTTCTCCCTCCTCTCTTGCTCTCCTCGTCTTACACTTCATTCCCTCCTATATTCCTCTCCACCTCCTCCCTCCTCTATTCCTCTCCTCGTACTCCTTCTCCTACCCCTCATGTCTTCCTGCTCTCACCGTCCTCTTCGTCCTACTCCTCTATTCCTCAATGTCTTCGTCTTCGTCTTCTCGTTCTCGTTCACGTCCTCTTCTCTTCCTTCCTAGCTTTTTCTAGATGTAATTTCTTTATAGTATATTTTTAATGAACAATTGTTTTTTGGTCTGATGCGATTAGAATTTTGGTATTCCTTTTTTCAACGCTCTTGGATTTTAACATAATAGCAATGAAAGCTTGAGATTTGGAGAGTAGGCGTTACGCATCCTTGCAACTTCGATTGGACTGGTGTAGCAGCCAGCCTTCTATTTAGAACTTTTTGAGACATTTTTGCACGAAATTCTATTTCCAGCACTTCGTCGTCTTACGTGGCGTTCATATCGATATTGGATGTATGAAGAGCAAAAAAATTGTCTTTGGTAGTTAGTTATCTATCTCTTCGAGTTGACCTCACATCTTTCTTTTGGTAAGGTGAATAACATGATTGCCGATTATGCATTTATTTTTTAATTTATTTGTATTGTTCTTGGTTATTCCTATAGCATTTTTTTACTGTTAGTTTCTCCTATTCTTCTCATTCTCCCTCCTCTCTTCCTCTCCTCATACCCTTCCTCCCATCTTCCTGCTCTTACCATCCTCTTCGTCCTACTCCTCTATTCCTCAACGTCTTCGTCATCGTCTTCCCGTCCTCGTTCACGTCCTCTTTTCTTCCTCATCCACCTTTTTGTAGATGTACTTTCTTTATAGTATATTTTTCATCATCACTTTCTTTTTGGTCAGACATGATTAGAATTTTGGTACTCCTTTTTATTGCTCTCGGATTTTTAATATAAAAGCAGCCAAAGCTTGAGATTTGTAGAAAAGGCCTTACGCATCCCTGCAACTTCGATTGTATTGGTGTACTGGTTAGCATTCGGACTTGATCCTTATGAGATGAATGCTCTGTAAAGGTGATATTTTTCTCCCATTTGTTTTTGTATAAAATGTTATCTCCAACTTTCTATGCTCTTCAACCTTCAAGGTTTTTTCTACGAAATTTTATTTGCAGCACTTCACCCACTTACGTGGCATTTCATATCTATACTAGATGTTTTAAGGGAAAAAAAATTTGTCATGGGTAGTTAGTTATCTCTCTCTTCTAGTTGAGCTTAATTCTTTCTTCAGGTAAGGTCAATAACTTGATTGCCGATTAGGCATTTATTTTATAATTTACTTATCTCGTTTATGGTTATTCCTATAGTATTTTTTATTGTAAGTTTCTCCTATTCTTCTCCTTCTCCCTCCTCTCTTGCTCTCCTTGTCCGACACTTCTTTTCCTTATATATTTGTCTCCTCCTCTCTTCGCCTCATCGTACTCCTTGTCCTACGCCTCCTGTCATCCTGCTCTCACCGTCCTCTTTGTCCTACTCCTCTATTCCTCAATGTCTTCGTCTTCTCATTCCCGTTCACGTCCTCTTCTCTTCCTCCTCCAGCTTTTTCTAAATGTACTTTCTCTATATTATATTTTTAATGAACAATTTTTTTTTCTTTGATGCAATAAGAATTTTGGTATTCCTTTTTCACTGCCCTCGGAGTTTTAACATAATAGCAATGAAAGCTTGAGATTTGGAGAGTAGGCCTTATGCATGTAACGGCCAGCCTTCGGACTTGGTCCTTATGCGACGAATGCTCTCTGTATATTGGTGATATTTTTATACTCACATTTCTTTTTATATAAAATGCTATTTAGAACTTTTTATGCTCTTTAATTTTTGAGACATTTTTGCACAAAATTCTATTTCCAGCACTTCATCGTCTAACGTGGCGTTCATATCGATACTGGATGTATGAAGAGCAAAAAAATTGTCTTTGGTAGTTAGTTATCTATCTCTTCTAGTTGAACTCACTTCTTTCTTTAGGTAAGGTGAATAACTTGATTGTTGATTACGCATTTATTTTTTAATTTTTTTGTCTCGTTTATGGTTATTCCTATAGCTTTTTTTTTTATTGTTAGTTTCTGCTATTCTTCTCCTTCGCCCTCCTCTCTTCCTCTCCTCGTACTCGTCGTCGCACTCCTCCCGTCTTCTTGCTCTTCCCGTCCTCTTCGTCCAAATCCTCTATTCCTCAACGTCTTCGTCTTCCTCTTTCCGTCCACGATCCCATCCTTTTTTCTTCCTCATCGACCTTTTTCTAGATGTACTTCCTTTATAGTATATGTTTAATGATCACTTTGTTTTTGGTTAGACATGATTAGAATTTTGGTATTCCTTTTTATTGCTCTCGTATTTTTATTATAATCGAAACCAAAGCTTGAGATTTGTAGAAGAGGCCTTAACACTTCCCTGCAACTTCGATTGTATTGGTATACTGTTTAGCTTTCGGAATTGATCCTTATGAGATGAATGCTCTATAAAGGTGATATTTTTCTCCCATTTGTTTTTGTATAAAATGTTATCTCTAACTTTTTATGTTCTTCAACCTTCGAGGTTTTTTCTACGAAATTTTATTTGCAGCACTTCACCCACTTACTTGGCATTTCATATCAATACTAGATGTTTGAAAGGAAAAAAAATTGTCATGGGTAGTTAGTTATCTCTCTCTTCTAGTTGAGCTTAATTCTTTCTTCTGGTAAGGTAAATAACTTGATTACCGATTAGGCATTTATTTTATAATTTACTTGTCTCGTTTATGGTTATTCCTATAGTATTTTTTATTGTTAGTTTCTCCTATTCTTCTCATTCTACATCCTCTCTTGCTCTCCTCGTCCTACTCTTCTTTTCCTCTTAAATTGCTATCCTCCTCCCTCCTCCCTCCTGTCTTCCTCTCCTCATACTCCTTGACCTACCCCTCATGTCTTCCTGTTGTCACCGTCCTCTTCGTCCTACTTCTATATTCCTTAATGTCGTCGTCTTCCCCTTCTCGTTCTTGTTCACGTCCTCTTTCTCTTCCTCCTCCAGCTCTTTTTAGATAAACTTTCTTTATAGTATATTTTTAATGAAGAATTTGTTTTTGTTCTTATCGATTAGAATTTTGGTATTGCTTTTTCAATGCTCTCGGATTTTTAATATAATAGCAATGAAAGCTTGAGATTTGGAGAGTAGGCCTTACGCATCCCTGCAACTTCGATTGGACTGGTGTAGCTGCCATCCTTTGGACTTGATCCTTATGTGACGAATGCTCATTGTATATTGGTGATACTTTTATACTCACAATTGTTTTTGTGTTAAATGCTATTTAGAACTTTTTATGCTCTCTAATTTTTGAAACATTTTTGCACAAAATTCAATTTGCATCACTTCATCATCTTACGTGGCGTTCATATCGATACTGGATGTATGAAGAGTATAAAAATTGTCTTGGGTAATTAGTTATATATCTCTTCCAGTTGAACTCATTTCTTTCTTCAGGTATGATGAATAACTTGATTGCCGATTACGCATTTATTTTTTAATTATTTTGTCTCGTTTATGGTTATTTCTATAGCATTTTTTTATTGTTAGTTTCTCCTATTCTTCTCCTTCTCCCTCCGCTCTTCCTCTCCTCGTACTCCTCGTCCTACTCCTCTTGTCTTCCTGCTCTTACAGTCCTCTTCGTCCTACTTCTCTATTCCTCAAAGTCTTCATCTTCCTTTTCGTGTCCTCGTTCACGTCCTCTTATCTTCCTCATCCACCTTTTTCTAGTCATACTTTCTTTATAGTATATTTTTAATGATCACTCTTTTATTGGTCAGACGTGATTACAATTTTGATATTCCATTTTTCATGCTCTCGGATTTTTAATATAATAGCAACCAGAGTTTGATATTTGTAGAAGAGGCCTCACGCATCCCTGCAACTTCGATTGTATTGGTGTACTGGCGCCTTCGGAGTTGATGCTTATGCAATGAATGCTCTATAAAGGTCATATTTTTATACTCACAATTATTTTTGTATAAAATGCTATTTAGAACCTTTTATGCCCTCTAACCTTTGAGATTTTTTTGCACAAAAATTTATTCCCAGCACTTCACCCTCTTATGTGGCATTTCATATCGATGTTGAATGTTTGAAGGGCGAAAAACTTTTCTTGGGTAGTTAGATGTCTCTCTCTTCTAGTTGAACTCACTTCTTTCTTCAGGAAAGGTGAATAACTTGATTGCTGATTACGCATTTATTTTCTAATTTAATTGTCTCGTTTATGGTTATTCCTATAGCATTTTTTATTGTTAGCTTCTCCTATTCTTCTTCTTCTCCTTCCTCTCTTCCGCTCCTCGTCCTACTCTTCTTTTCCTCCTATATTTCACTCCTCCCTCCTCCCTTCCTACTCTTTCCGTCCTCGTCATCCTACTTCATCCTTATGCAACGAAACCTCTCTATAAAAAGGTGATATTTTTATACTTAGATTTGTTTTTGTATAAAATGCTATTTAGAACTTTGTATGCCCTATAACCTTTGAGACTTTTTTGCATGTAATTTTATTCCTTGCACTTCACCCTCTTACGTGGCATTTCATATCGATGCTGGATGTATGAAGGGCAAAACAATTGTCATGGGTAGTTAGTTCTCTCTCCCTCCTAGTTGAACTCACTTCTTTCTTCAGCCAATAACTTGATTGCCGATTACGCATTTATCTTTTAATTTAGTTGTCTCGTTTATGGTTATTCCTACACTACTTTTTTATTGTTCGTTTCTCCTATTCTTCTCCTACTCCCTCGTCTCTTCCTCTCCTCGTCCTACTCTTATTTGCCTCCTATATTCCTCTCTTCCTCTCCTCGTACTACTCTTGTCTTCCTGCTCTCACCGTCCTCTTCGTACTACTCCTCTTTTCCTCAACGTTTTCGTCTTCTCGTTCTCCTTCACATCCTCTTCTCTTCCTCCTCCAGCTTTTTCTAGATGTACTATCATTATAGTATATTTTTAATGAACACTTTGTTTTTCGTCTAATGTAATTAGAATTTTGGTGTATTGGCAACGTTCGGAGTTGATCCTTATACAACAAATGCTCTCAGTATATAGGTGATATTTTTATGTTCACATTTGTTTTTGTATAAAATGCTATTTATAACTTTTTATGCACTCTAACCTTTGAAGCTTTTTTGCACGAAATTTTATTTGTAGCACTTCATCCTCTTACGTGGCATTTCATATCGATACTGGATGTATGACGAGCAAAAAGATTGTCTTGCGTACTTAGTTATCTATCTCTTATAGTTGAACTCACTTCTTTCTTCATGTAAGGGGAATAATTTGATTGCCGATTACGCATTTATTTTTTAATTTAGTTGTCTTGTTTATGGTTATTCCTATAGTATTTTTTTATTGTTAGTTTCTCATATTCTTCTCATTCTCCCTCCTCTCTTCCTCTCCTCGTACTCTTCGTCCTACTCCTCTCTCCCTTCTCTCACCGTCCTCTTCGTCCTACTCCTTTCTTTATCGCCGTCTTCGTCTTCCTCTTCCCGTGCTCATTCACGTTCTCTTCTCTTCCTCCTCCTCCTTTTTCTAGATGTACTTTCTTTGTAGTATATTTTTATTGAACACTTTATTTTTGCTCTGGTGTGATTAGAATTTTTGTATTCCTTTTTCAATGCTCTCGGATTTTTAACATAATAGCAACCAAAGCTTGAGATTTGTAGAGGACGCCTTACGCATCCCTACAACTTCGATTGAACTGGTGTATTGGCCAGCCTTCAGACTTGATCCTTATGCAACGAATGCTCTCTGAATATAGGTGATATTTTTAGACTCACATTTGTTTTGGTATAAAATGTTATTTAGAACCTTTGAGACTATTTTGCACGAAATTTATTTGTAGCACTTCATCCTCTTACGTGGCATTTCATATCGATGTTGTATGTATGAAGGGCAAAAAAAATTGTCTTGCGTATTGATGATTACGCATTTAGTTTTTAATTTAGTTGTCTCATTTATGGTTATTCTTATAGTATTTTTTATTGTTTGTTTCTCCTATTCTTCTCATTCTCCCTACTCTATTCCTCTCCTCATCCTAGTCTTCTTTTCCTCCTATATTCCTCTCCTCCTCCCTCATCTCTTCCTCTCCTCGTACTCCTCGTCCTACTCCTCCTCTCTTCTTGCTCTCACCTTCCTATTCGTCCTACTCCTCTATTCCTCAACGTCTTCGTCTTCCACTTCTCGTACTCGTTCACATCTTCTTCTCTTCCTCCACCTTTTTCAAGTTGTACTTTCTTTATAGTGTATGTTCTGTCCCCTATCCAAACCATAAGGACAAACATGATCTGTCCCCTCCCCAGACCATGGTATAAATAACAACTCTCAAGTCCGAGAAAGGCTCTCTGATCCCAAGACTCTCTTGCTTATTTACAAACTTCAAAGAAAATTTACTGACTTTGGCATCAGAGACTCCCTGGCCCCAAGGCCATCCTCTCCCTGTTGTCTTCTTTTCTATTTTTGCAAGCTCAAGTCCTGAAGACCTAAGGTTTTGAAACTTAGCTCAAAGGCGTACGAAACACAACGTTAACAGTGGTGCCGTCTGTGTGATCCTTATAGATCTTACGTGTACTTCGTATGCCTACGACAACCCGTTCTAGACAACTCGGAAGCTCACCAATAGTACCGATGAACATGGAAGCTGACTAGCAAATGAACCAAATTCCCAGGATTGAAGGGGACGCCACTAAAGAAATATGGAAACGCACTCGTGAGGAGATTCCTCTGAATGGCAGTGTAAGCACGGTGTGCCCTATGGTGGATGATCGCACCTTGCCACTACCTCCCAACTATGCACCAGCCGAAGACAAGGTCCGTGTTGAGCAGAGGCTCAGAAAGGCAAAACCAAAAGAGCCATTGTAACTTGTTCCCCCCAACCCAAACCAACCAGAAGCCATGGCAAGGATCAGCAGTGAAATGACATTCGAGGCACAGGGCGCCATGCAACAACTACTCGCTTAGCACCAGGACGTATTTGCCTGGAGCCACGAGGACATGCTTGGAATAGCCCTCGAAATCATATAGCACAGGCTTAGTGTAGACCCAAAGGCCAAAGGAGTAAGGCAGAAAAGCCGAAGTGTTAGAGCAGAAAAGAACGTCGTCATAGCTAAGGAAGTGGATTGCCTGTTAGCTGCTGGATTCATTCGGGAAGCCCACTATCTGGAATGGTTGTCCAACGTGGTGCTCATAAAAATGCCAAATGACAAATGGAGTATATGTGTTGACTTCACTGACCTCAATAAAGCATGCTCGAAAAACAGCTTCCCACTCCCCCGTATCAACCTAATTATCAACTCCAAGGCGGGTCACCATATGCTCAGTTTCATGGATACCTATTCTGGATATAACCAAATTTGCATGAACCCCTAGCACGAAGAGAAGACTTCTTTCATCACCGACTGATCGCAATGAAGGAGCGGATCAGCCACATCACTGTTTGGATACCAGAGTGAAAGGTAGGCTTAAATGTTGCCTTATCCCTCCTGCAGCAGAGTGCGAGTAAGTCCTTAGCTACTCGAAGAAAAGAGACTTACCTTCTTTGTAAGTGTTAACAGGTGGAAGCAAGTCCAGTTACAAACTGCCCGAACGACTTATCTCCCCGTAAGATACCAGAGGGAATGGTAGGTCAAAAGGTTGCCTTGTCCCTCCCACAAAGGAGAGCGAGACCAGCCCCACAGCTAATTGAATAACTTACCCCGACCTCTGCTACGATGAAGTGTAGGATCAATGCTAGCCTAACCCAAACTTACCATTTCCTGCAGTGTCAAAGAGCGAAAGCGGGTACAGATACAGACTGCCCGAACAACCTATCTCTCGTGAGGAACAAATGGACGGGTTGAGCCAAAGACCACCCTATCCCTCTTGCAAAGGAAAGCAAGTCCAACTCCGAGGCTACCAGAACACTTACCCCGACCCACATCACTGTCTAAATTAACCCTTGGGGGACAAATGGGCGGTCTGACTTGAGGCATTCCGACCAAGGTTTTTAATTTCATACCGTACAGGCCAGTACAATCGGTATTTGTCGTGCTGAAATAGTAACCGGCATGAGAGAAGCTTGTGCTTCGTGCCAGGTCAAATACCGGCCGAACCTGGTTGTTTAGGTCAATTTCGACCAAAATTTTGGATTTCGGCCCGTACAGGATTTATGGGTTGCAGTTGGCTGGACAGATTTGTAATTAAATTGAAAACTGAGGATTGTTTCGTAAATACTAGGGATTTTATTCATTTTAATTTCAGTTCATTTAAATTAATGTCATTTATTTTTCTTGCACTTTTAATTCCAGCATTTAAATTACTTTCATTTATTTTTCTCGCACTTTTAATTCTTGCAATTTAAGTTAATGTCATTTATTTTTCCCGCACCTTTAATTCCTACAATTTACATTAATGTCATTTATTTTTCTTGCTCCTTTAAATTCAGTCAATTAAATTCATCAATTTTAATATACTATCTTGCATCTAAATTTCTTACTTTTCATTAGTGCACTCAAAAATCCAACAAACATGAATATGGTTCACAACCAATAAAATTTTCATTCTCATTGAACTCCTCCATTCATTGTACATATCATCACTTTTATTTTTATTTTCTCATTGTAAATATTTTCACCATTTCACACGAGTTTGATTTTTAAGCATTTTTCCTGAGGAGACGATCTAGGAATTTATTCATAATTATTACACGACACTCTCCTGCACTTGGGATAGCCTTTGTGCTACTCACTTTTAAGTGAGTCAAGGTTTTGGTATCGTTGTGACGCCCCCAAATTCCGCTTGGGATCAGACGGACATTTGAAGCGTCGAGACATGCAACACAAGGTTACCTGCCCTCGTTCATGACATATAAGATGCAATATTCCTAACATGCATCTAGCATTATGCAATATTCACAGCGGATAATTTTCTTTTCTTTAGCAATACTATGTACCAAACTGAAATATCCCAAATACGTAAAACATACTTCATACATAATGACGTACAAAACAACTGAGATCACTACACTAGTCCAAAATGGTTGTGATCAAAAGAGTGTTGGAGATTGAACACCACAAATACAAGTAGTAATGAGGTAACTACTGTACTACCATCTACGTCACACCATTGTTTAGTCGATCATTTCCAGTTAGTCGATTCTCGATTCTCCTTCAGATCCTGTAACAAAATCTACCATTCGGGGGGAATGGTAGTTGGGACTATCACAGTGAGATTTGTAATCAAATCTCAGCAAGTTAATAAAAAACTTCCACACAGGTTAATGATGCATGCATGGTAGTAAAAGCATGAATGCATAATCAAATCATAAATAATCATAACATAACTTGACATACAACATAACATAACTGGCATAACTTAAACTTAAACTGAAACTGAAACTTAGCGTGAACGTGACTTGAAACATAACATGGACTTGAAACATAACGTGAACGTGAACGTGAACTTGAAACATAACATGGACTTAAAACATAGCATGAACGTGAACATGCATAATTTGAACATGAACTTGAACATAACTTGAACCTGAGCATGACATAACATAAATGTGAACTTGGAACATAACGTGAACGTGAACATAATATAACATGAACTTGAAACATATTCTTGTCTCATGGGATTATCATAATTGCGTGAACGTAAATTTGAACATAACATAACGTGAAACATGACTTGAACTTGGAATCTTATTCAATAGACTTAATCATTAACGTGACCATATGGGTGCTACACAGGTCCCCTTCAGCCGTGTGTCCCTGCTAATTACCGCATCATATTACAAGTTTCTATACCAGCTGTGAGTGCGTTAATACATACTCCACAGTTGTTGAGGCCCCACGTATTCTACATGTCACAATTGTTGTGTCTCACGTAGTGTATGCTCCACAGTTGTTGTGGCCCCATGACTTATCTGTTTGTGCCACACTTGCTGTGGACACACGTAACATAATGTGTGGCACCATCGGCGTTAGTGCCTGGCGCGCTCCGGTGACCAGCTAATTAGGCCCCATTCGCAACCTGTTGACTGTACTTCGTCAACCCAGGGAATTTCACACCTATTTAGACACTCCAGCGTGAACAAAGGAGTTCCACTAGGATATTACCCCATCCTAGCGCTTAGGGTCGTGATTGACATGAATAACTTAACTGGCATACATGACATTTCGTAACGTGACGTAACATGAACGTGACATAAAAGACAGAAGTCCTGACGTAGCATAACGTGACATGAACTAAGACGACAGACATGACATACCTCGAGACATAAATGTAACAGAGAACATTTCATAACATGGCATACTTGTAACATGCAACATTTTGTAACATGGCATACCATATAACAGACAACATTTCTTAACATGGCGTAACATGTGATAGTGAATATTACGTGACATGAAATACATGTAACAGATGGCATACTTAACATGACATACTTGCAATGTATAGCAATACGTGACATAATATCTTGTGTAACAGATGAATAATTCATGACAGAATAAATTCTGTGTAACAGATAAATATGTAATGACTTGGCAAGACACATATGATAACATGCATACATACACTTTAGTTCCCTTACTTATCACTCATATACATTAAATTGATAGTAAGTTAAAAACTAACTTATCTCGATCTTCGCGCTTCGAGACAAACTCAAGTGCGATCACGAGAAACTGAAAATAGTGATTTCTAAAAATTAGAACTTAATCACTAACAATTAGGAATATGGAAAAATATCAACTTAGAGTAAAGTTACTATTTTACCCTCTTTATGTGGGAAAATGACCATTTTACCCCTAGCTTAAGGATTTTGCATCCTAACTCTAAAAATCACCAAAATTTACATACCTTATGTAAATTTTGTCTTAAGTTCAAATATCAATTCAGAAAAATTTAAAACTAAAAACAACCATCAAAACTCTATATGGCCGAAACTTACAAGGCTAATTCTTTTGCTTTTTGTTGTAATTCTTTCAAATCTCAAAACTCATGATTAACCAAAATTTTTCTTCTACTATACTCATAACATATTCCTAAGAATAATCATGTTTTGAATCATGAACAAAAGTCATCAAAAACACTAAAACCATACTTGAACTTTTTGGTTTCTCTTCTAAGTTCAAAACAAATTTTGTTTCTAACTTGTTTTGATCAACCTCTTGATCCATGACTTATAAAGAATTGATCTTCAAACCAAAACATCACATGGTTCAAAAAGGTGTCCTAAAACAGATCCAAGTTTCAAACCCAAGATCACATGGGTAAACATCACCCAAAACATAAATTTAGCCAAGAACATCATCACTTTGGCCTAACCGAATATCTCCTTGCATAAAATTTCATATCATCGAAACTAACATCAAATATCTTCAAAATAACATTCTAACATGTATATAAGAGGCTTAGGATCTTCCAATAAAAATATCAAAGCCATTGGAATAAGATTAAACCATAAAAGATTTAAACTTTCTCAAAACAGAAACTATTTTATCTCTTCCAGTTTCTAAGTTTCTAGACCTAAGAAAATATTTCACCAAAACTTTTAATCATGCAACAAATCCTCAACCAATAATCATATACACATGTTAACAGTACTCCATAAAAATTTCAGACCAAGATCTATTCATTAGCTTGGTCAAAAACTCCAAAATATAACACACTCTCCAGTTTATCGCCCAGAATGACCTTTCTGGGGTCTAAACAACTTTTGACCAATCAAATGATCTCCAAATGGAACGAATAAGGTGTCCACATAAACTAGACTAAAAAAAAAAGAACTTTCATGAAGGAAGCTTTGCGAGAAAACACTTACAAAATCTTCAAAACAGGCGTTCAAAAGAGGTACGAAAAACTGTCCGAAAGTGTCTTTTGTGTTTTATGAAGGAAAAGTGTAAAGGAGAGCTGCTTTTCATGGGAAGTGGACTGGAGAGCTTCTTACACAAGCTATGTAAAGTGATAGGACTGAAGGAATGGTTGAGTGTTGGCCTTTTCTTCTCATAAAAATCAGACCAATATCTTTTCTCAAGGTGTAGTGTGTGAGTGAAAGAGTGAGGTGGCCCTTTAGCTTTGTCTTTCAAGAACCTTCTAGGCCCTTCTTGTAAAAGATCTGACCAACCAAGTGGGGGTACAAAACTTAGCCATGAAGCAATCCTATGGTGACCAAATTCGTGGGCCTTAATGGGCCTAAACCGAATGGGCCTAAATTTTGGGGTTTAAAGAGGGTTTCGGTTGCTATCAAGCCCAAATCCAATATCACTTGGTCCAATCAATTTTTCAAGGTTAACAAGGTTGGATGATGATGTTCTAACACAAATTTGAAGGATTAATAGCATGTGGAAGTGATTTAATCAAGTGATTAAACACAATGCTAGAAATCGGATTAGAAATTGTTTAGAGGCCAACTTTAGGGTTTTGGGGAAATCGTTTAGGGTTTTGATTTCAACAAAACTTTTGGGATTTCAATTGGATTCCCACCATTTAGGGTTTCACTAGGATTGAAAACCTCTTTGGTCTGGCACAATTTGGTTGAGCAGATGAAACAAGGTTTTGCTTGAGTGGCATGATCTCACACCTTGATTCCTTCAAATCCATCAAACGCTCCTTACGGCGCCAAGTGTCTAATATTATTCACTAAGTGTGGCTAAGATCTTGCCAAGTGTCCAAATAAAATTTCTCTAATCTAATTTGGACATTCCACACTGATTTTGAAACACTGCAATTGGTGCGCTTACCGAGATTACTATTCACTCTGAAAAAGTGAATCATAAACTTAACACTAAAAATTCATAAAAATTCCTAAATATTCATATTAACCATACCGAAATTCAACCTTGAACTGCCCCTAAAAATCATTTCACAATTTCCAACAGACGTTTCGTCCGGAATTATGAAAATAGGCTATTGTGCCATAAAATCCTAAATAATCCACTGAGTCTAATGGCACAGACCATAATGTATTCTGACACTTCTAACCACCTCAAATAAATAAAACTCATATTTCTAGCACCATAGTGAGTGATAACACTGACTATGTTGACAGACTCAAACCTATGCAATTGGTCGATTCGTAAAAATTTATTAGGCTTTTACGAGATTCCTAAAGTCAATAGAAATTTCACCAATGAATTTCTAGTGGGCTATTACAACCGTTGCCGGGGAAAGTTGCTTGGCGCGTGGTGTGAGTGTGTTAGGGACCCCGGTCTTGTCCCTAACACAAAGGACCACGAGCTCACCTTGGTGTGAATGATGATCGAGTGACCTTGCCAACTTGCTTGGTTTTTGGACAATAATGGTCGTGTATGGTGGTAATAATGGGTTCCTAGTTTGATGAAGATTTATTGTTTAAGTGATGGAATGATGATGATGATGAGTTCGGGTGATCTAATGGATGAATATGAGTGTTTGATGCAATGTGGAACTGATGGAAGGTTGCCCTTGATGTTGGGGCCAATTGGATGATGATTAGAGTTGGTTTGATGAAGTGTAGCTAAGGTTTTGTGTGGTGGCTAAGGAGGATTTCGAGATTGGAAGAGTTGACTTAGGATTGGAGTCTAAGATGAGTTGCTAGGGTTTGGAAATGATGTGGAAGAATGAGGTTAGGGTTTGGTGGCTAGGATTTGGTAGTTGAATGAGTCTAGAGTTGCTCCTTGACTTTAAGGATTGATTAAAGGTGGTAAGATGAGGAAGATATGATTTGATTAAGGTAAGTGGATGAAGATGGATGGTGTTTGAATGAGTCTAGGGTTGTTCCTAGAGTTTAGGGATTTGGAGTTGGATGATAGGATTTGAATATGGCAAGATAGGATTTGGATATGGTAGATGGAATTTGAATATGGTAAGATGATGGAGTTTTTGGTTGACTTGGTATATTGAAAAAGTTGAGAGATTTAAGGGATTGGCTAAGATAAGATAAGGGAGATATGATTTGAATATGGCAAGATGTTGGGAGTTGTTAGGAATTGGAAGTTTGACAAAGGCAATGGATGCATTTCGAATTTGGAGGACTTGGAAGATGGAAGATGAACTCCTAACTTGTAGGAGATGATTAAGGGATTAGTAGGATTTTGGAAAGATAGAGATGATTGAGGGAAAATTCCTAAGTGGTAGGAATCTATCAAGGAAAGATAGGGTGTCGGTTTTGGTAAGTGAAGAATGTCTTAGTTGACTAGAGTAATTTTAGGGAATGAGTGATTGGTGGGATTGATTGAGTGATTAGAGGAATGGAGAGATTTTAGGGATGTGATTGGGATGAGTCAACTTTCCTAAAATTAAGGAAGTTGCCAAGTGTGACTCTTGAGGGATGGCTAGGGTTTATGAAAGACAAATGTTTTGGCTAGGGTTTATGGATTGGATGAAGGGTGGCTATGGTTAGGATTCCTAGAGTTTAGGAAATCCTTATGGAAGACTAGGGTTACCAAATAAGGCAAGATTTGTATATGGCAAGATGGAGGCTTAGTGGGTTTCAGCTAGGGCTAATGGATATGATAGATGAAGGGTAATTATGGGATGTGGCCAATTATGGAAGGTAGGGCAACACTAGGGTTGGTCGAGTAGTGTATGTGGGAAATATGGCTAGGGTTTTATGGAGGGGTGGCAAGGTAATTTATGGTAAGTGGACTAGGGCAAACACTATAGTGGACAAGACTTAGTGTTTTGGTGGATCAAATGAATGCAAGGAAATATATGGATGAACACGTATGAACATTCAAGAATACAATGATGAACAACTTCACCACCAAGTCAAGAATGCACAAAGATGAATGGACTCAACAAAAGAGTATGAAGACTCTTTTTGGTTTATATGAATATTTAGATATGCAAGAAAGTGTAGATGAACAAGATGGAAAATAAGAACAATGAAGATAATGGATGAACAAGATAGCACTTCAACTATTGATTCACGGATTGCACAATAGTCGAAATAAATCTCATAGATTGATAAACTTGAAAATAACAAAGATAACACAACTTAGATTCATGAATTGTACCAAGTTGCAAGAACAAGATAAGTTGAATCACACATATTTACGAATTGCACCCAAGTAGGGGTGTAACCGGTCCGGTCCGGTCCGATCCGGTTTTCCGATTTTTTTAAAATGTAAATTTCACAATTTGTCATTAAAAATTTGTTTATAAAAAAAATGATTTAAAAAAAACTGTTTTATATTTTTATTAATATATTAGACTATATAATAGTATTAATATTAGACTATTGGTATAGTTATAAGTTATATATTAGTATTAGTTACAAACTTTTAGTGATTTAGTATTAACATTTTATGTAATAATTTATAAATTATGATAAGAAATTATTTCATATATGAATATATATATGTTATATATAAAATTTCACATAAAAATTTATAATTATACATTATATATATAACTTATATATATTAATATTTAATATATATAAAATATTTTGTATAAAACTTATATATAAAAATATTATTTTTTATTTTTTTTAATCAACCGGTCCGGTCCGGTCCGGTCCAAAAAATCGCGGAACCGAAACCAGATCGGAACCGGCCGGTTTTTACATTTTAAACACCGGTTCCGGATCGGACCGGTTCAAAACCGGTAAAACCGGTCAGGTTCGGTTTTCCGGTTTTCTGGTTTTCTGGTTTGAGTTTACACCCCTACACCCAAGTAACCCAAGTGCTAAGCACCGAAGGATGATCTCAAGAACAAGTCTACCCAATTAGGGAATTTACCAAAGGTTCAAAAGATGTAAACTAAATGCATAAGGGTCCTATTTATTGAGAATACAAAGTGGAAACCCTAATAGGTCCCTTCATAAATAAAAATAAATAAAATAAATCAATAAACAAATGATAGTAGTGTGGAACCCATGGGGGCCCACGGCATTGGCCCTTGGCGGCCTTGGCTAGCCCATGCATGCCTAGGACCATGTCCTAGGGCGGATGGGGTCTTAACAGAGTGACCCCACGGGTCTTCAAACTCCATCCACGCGTGCTGCTATAGTCTGTGCCTTTCTTCTGGCAGTGCTTGGCGAGGCATGCGACATCTTTTCGACCATTTGTTTGCACTATTTTTCTTGCCTCAATAAGACAAACACTCTATTATGCTCCAATTTTCAAATTGGGCAATATACCTGAATCAAATTTTTTCACGATTCGACACTCCGAGGGACATAATCAGTGATGGCGGGAAGCATTTTTGCAATCGTCAATTTGAAGCGCTTCTGACTATGTATGGAGTTACCCATCACGTGGCGACACCATACCATCCTCAAAAGAGCGGTCAGGTCAAGGTGTCCAATCAGGAGCTGAAGTGCATACTAGAGAAGACCATCAGTGTTTCTCAGACAACCTGGGCGAGAAGGTTAGATGATGTGCCATGGGCCTACCAGACAGCATTCAAAACACCGATCGGGAAGTCACCTTATCAGCTCGTTTATGGAAAAGCCTGTCATATCTACCTGTGGAGCTAGAACACAAAGCCTATTAGGCGACGAGAACACTGAACTTCAAGTTACAAGCGGCAGGATAGAAGAGAATGCTGCAGATCAACGACATGGATGAGTTCCGCAATGATGCTTATGAGAATGCTCGGATTTACAAAGATAAAACGAAAAGATGGCACAATAAGCATATTTTGAGAAGGGAATTCGAAGCCAAGCAGAAAGTTCTATTATTTAACTCAAGACTTCGACTCTTCCCAAAAAGTTGCGCTCTCGGTGGTTGGAACCATTTGTGGTGACCAGTGTCTTTCTTTATGGGGCGATTGAAGTCCATCACGAGACAGAAGGCACATTTAAAATAAATGGACAAATATTAAAACCCTATATGGATGGAGACTTTAACTCGGAAAAGTGTTCCATCAATCTCGCTAGTAATAAATGATGAGAGGACAATGTCTAGCTACAGACTTTAAATAAAGCGCTTTTGGGGGCAACCCAATTTTTTTTTTTAAGTTTCATTTTTGTTTAATATTATTCTTTTTCTTTCATCTTGCAGGAACAAAAAGGTGAGGAGATCTCCAAGGGGTACACGGCTGCACCTTCAAGGAAAATATTATTGGAAAACCAAAAAAAAAAAAAAAAATCAAGGGAGCATCTCTTACCTTCTCTCATTCTTTGCTTTAGATTTTCTTCATTTTTTCCATTGAGGACAATGTGATGTTTCAGGTTGGGGGGAAAGGATATTATTTTATTTATTTTAAAACAATAATAATAATTATAGTACTTATAATTATAATCATAATAATAATGATGATGATAAAAATAATATGGTTTGATGAATAAAAAGTCTATGATAAGAATATGATTGAAATTGATTGTAAATTTTAGGATCATATGGGAATTGATTATATATATCTATATATTTATTTATTTATCTGTCAAAAGGATCATATGGGAAACTCTCTCTCTCTCTCTCTCTCTCTCTCTCTCTCTCTCTCTCTCTTTCTCTCTCCCCCTCCCTCCCCCCTCCCAATTTGCCTCCCTTCCCAGTTCCCCCCATCCCTCTCCTCTCCTCTCCTCTCCTCCAGTAACGAAGAGGTGTAGTGTGACGTTGTCACGGGTGCAATGGGCGAGGCCTTGAAGAAGAAAAGGGAGAGTATGGAAGTGCATTCTGTGTGGAAGGGGAATAACAGAAATAACAGATTGAGAGTAATAGAAATAATGGAATGAAGTCCTTTAGTGAAACGATGCGTTTTGGTCTGTTGTAAGGAATAAGTAAAATGACACGATTCATATTTGTTGCATTCTTGCTTGCGTTTAGCTTTTTGTAGTTTGCGTTTTGGGTATTAAAACATTACATTGTTTTCTGCTTCACGACTGCTTCTATAAAAGCAGGAGGGTTCATGTAATTGGTATTGAAGAATTAAGTGAGATCATTTTCTGGAGGTTGAGAATCCCACGAAGATTCTCTGCAAGATTCTCCATGGAATCTTGATCATTCCATCTGAGTTCTTTGTGCTTGTATATTGCTCTTCCTTGTGTGATTCTGAGTGATTAACAGTGAGGGTCTAAAAGGATCCTTACAAGTGGTATCAGTAGTAGTCAATCTTGTGGAGGTGGTGATGGCGGATGGTACTCGTGCTGCCATGAAAGGTCAGCTAGACGGATATTAGAAACAACAAGAAATGGTTCAGAAGCAGTTGGAGAACCATCAGCAAGCCATCCATGGTATGGCAGAAAGGTTAGAACAATTTCTGACATGTTGCGTTCCGTAATTGAAACTGTTAATGAAAACTCTCATCATGGTAGAGAGGTTTCTAATGAACCTAGAGGTCAGGAGGATAGGCCTGTGTTTCAAAGGAATTTTCGAGTAGATTTTCCAATATTTGCTGGTATTGATCCTACGGGTTGGGTCTTTAAGGCCAACCAGTACTTTGATTTTTATCAAGTACCTTTCCATCAAAAAATAATGTTGGCTTCATATCATATGGAAGGAGAAGCATTGGTATGGTACCAAGATGCTTTGGACTTGGGGCAGTTCAATTCTTGGGAATCTTTAGTGGTAGCAATGCAAGTCAGATTTGGACCATCTACTTATGATGATCCAATGGAAGCACTAACCAGACTTAAACAAACAACTTCTGATAGTTTGTATAAATCACATTTTGAAGTATTGTCAAATAGATTGAAAGGCTTGTCTGAAAAACATAAGCTGAGCTGCTTTGTTAGTGGATTGAAAGACGAGATAAGGCTGCCAGTAAAGATGTTTAATCCACTAAATCTTGGAGCTGCTTTTGGTTTAGCCAAAATGCAGGAGGAGTATGTGTTGTCCTCGAGGAAACCTTGGAGACAGATTGGGCATTATAGTGATAAATGGCCTATTGACCATGGGGGGGATCTTTCTATTAAAGGACAGAAGAGCAAGGTTCCTGTAAGGAAAATTACTTCTGCTCAAATGGATGAAAAAATGAAAAAAGCCATTTGTTATCATTGTGATGACAAATGGAGTCCTAACCATATTTGCAAGGTCTCGAAAGTGTATTTTTTGCATGGGGAAACTAGTGTTGAGCATGAAGTGGTTGATAGTAGTGAAGGAGAAGTGTTGCCTGCATCTAATGAAGAAGGGAAGGAGGGTAGTGAAGAACTTGAGGTCTCATTACATGCTATCTCAGGTTGCATTAATAGTAATGCTATGAAGTTACTGGGGAAGATTGGTTCCGTGTCTGTTGAAATTCTTGTAGATTCAGGTTTCACACATAATTTTCTGGATCCTTTGGTAGTGGAATCTACGAAATTGAAGGTAATAGAGGATGGTGGTTTGCAAGTTAGAGTGGCAAATGGAACTAAAATATGCAGTCAGGGTACAGGTGAAGAGATGATTAGTATTCAAGGTACTAAATTCAGAATTCCATTTCATGTCCTCACTCTTGGTGGCTGTGACATTGTGTTAGGAGTTCAATGGCTAAAGACATTAGGTCCCATTCAATGGGATTTCACTAATATGTCTATGCAGTTTGAAGTTGAGGGCAAGAAGTTGTCATTACATGGAATTAATTCTGATGTGACAGAATGGGAAGCTGGAGCTAATCTGTTGAAGTCTTCTTTTGTTAGGAAGCAAGGGTGGTTATTGCAATTGGTGGCAGTGGAACCAAGTCTGGAAAAGGTTGAGTTGCAAGCTGAGGTAGAGGAAGTGTTGCAACAATTTGGGTCAGTATTTGAGGAACCAGTGGGGTTACCACCAGTTAGAGCCTTTGATCACCAGATTCTATTAAAGGAAGGCACTGCACCAATTTCAGTAAGGCCTTATCGATATCCTCACTACCAGAAATCAGAGATAGAGAAAATTGTGCAAGACTTGTTGAAGAATGGGGTTATAAGACCTAGTCAAAGTCCATTTTCATCTCCTGTTCTACTTGTTAAAAAAGCTGATGGAACTTGGAGGATGTATATGGATTATCGAGCACTCAATCAAGCAACTGTCAAAGACAAATTCCCAATTCCAGCCATTGATGAACTGCTTGATGAACTTCATGGTACAAAATTTTTTCCAAGCTTGATCTCAGATCAGGCTATCATCAAATAAGGGTAAAAGAAGATGACATACCAAAAACTGCATTTAGAACTCATGAGGGCCACTATGAGTTCTTGGTAATGTCATTCGAGCTTACCAATGCACCTGCCACCTTTCAGGGTTTGATGAACCATGTACTCAAGCCTTATCTTCGAAAATTTGTGTCAGGTTTTTTCAATGCTATCTTGATATATAGCCACAACATGGTGCAACACCTTGCACACTTGAAAATAGTATTATCTGTTTTACAACAACAATCCTTGTTTGCAAAAAGATCAAAATGCAAGTTTGTAGTTACTGAAGTTGATTATCTGGGGCATATTATTTCTAGGAAAGGGGTAATGGCAAATCCAACTAAAATTTCTTCCATGCTTGATTGGCCTATACCAAAAACAGTGAAGGCGAAGGCACTAAGAGGATTTTTAGGCCTTACTGGTTACTACAAAAAGTTCATCAAAGGTTATGGATCCATTGCTGCCCCATTAACATTTTTATTGAAAAAGAATTCCTTTGTTTGGTTTGTATAAGCTGAAGAGGCCTTTAATCATTTGAAGGCTGCTGTTGCAAAGCCTCCTGTCTTAAAGTTGTCAGACTTCTCTAAAGCATTTACAATTGAGTGTGATGCCTCGAGGGTGCGGCTAGGAGCTGTGTTAATGCAAGATAGCCAGCCAATTGCTTTCTTTAGCAAGGCTTTGAAGGGCAAGGCATTGTCCTTGTCAACTTATGAAAAAGAGTTCTTAGCACTGGTGTGTGCTATGGGCAAGTGGAGGCCATATCTGTTGGGTCAGACATTCAAGATCAAAAACTGACCAGCAAGCACTAAAACACTTATTAGAGCAAAAGGTGGCTACTGAAGCTTAACACAAGTGGATCGCAAAGCTCATGGGGTATGATTTTACTGTTGAGTACAAAATAGGTAGAGACAACAAAGTTGTTGATGCACTTTCCAGAAAAGAGGAGGAAGAGTCTGCCACATTGGCTCTTATTTCATTTCCCACTCCTGTGTGGTTAGAAGAACTTAAGCAAAGTTATGCATTCTCTGTTGATATTGCTAATCTTTTGGTTGAATTACAGCAAGGGAAGCAAGTCTCTAAGGAATTTTCTCTTCAGCAAAGACTCATTTTCAGAAAAGGGAAATTGTTGTTAGTTCCTTCTTCACCATTTCATCAAAAGGTGTTACAGCATATTCATCATAATCCTGAAGCAGGCCATCTTGGGTATCACAAAACTCTACAGAAGGCTAGATTGGACTTTTACTGGCGAGGAATGAGGAAGGATATAAGGAAGTTAGTGAGGGACTGCCAAATCTGCCAAATGAATAAGCATGAGACTATGATGCCAGCAGGGTTACTTCAGCCCTTACCTATTCCTCAAAGTCCTTGGCTTGAGATTGCTATGGATTTTATTGAGGGCCTTCCAAGCTCAGGGGGTATGTCAGTAATTCTAACTGTCGTGGACAGATTAACTAAATTTGGTCATTTCTTCTCAATGGCTCACCCTTATACAACCAGTAGGGTGGCTGAGGTCTTCTTTAATGATGTATTCAGACTCCATGGGTTACCTAAAACAGTTGTGTCTGACAGAGATGTGGTTTTTACCATTTTATTCTGGAGAGAGTTGTTCAAGATGCAAGGGACTGCTTTGGCTTATAGCTTAGCTTACCATCCTCAATTTGATGGTCAAGCTAAGGCATTGAATAAGTGTATGGAGGGTTACTTGAGATCCTATGTGGGACTAAGCCTACGAGTTGGTGCACGTGGCTGCCAATGGCAGAATGGTGTTATAACACCACTGTGCATTCCTCTACTGGATTTCACCATTTCAGGCTTTATATGGGTTCCCTGCTCCCAAGTTGTTGACATATGTTCCAGGTACAACTGCTAATGCAGCAGTGGATTAGCACTTAAAGTCGAGGGATGCGATATTGTCATTGTTAAAGCAGAATTTGAAGAAGGCTCAAGAAAGAATGAAGTTGTTTACTGATAAGAAGAGGTCTGAGAGGGTGTTTGTAGCAGGTGATTGGGTCTTTCTCAAGTTGCAGCCTTATAGAAAAAAGTCTGTAGTCATGAGACACAACATGAAGTTGGCCCCAAGGTATTATGGCCCATTTCAGATCCTTGAGAGAATTGGGTTGGTAGCTTATAAGTTGAATCTGCCCTCTTCCTCAAAACTTCATCCTGTCTTTCATGTCTCCTGTTTAAAGAAGAGACTCGGTGATCAGGTTTTTCCATTGTCTACTTTGCCCCCAGTTGACAAAGAAGGTAGAGTACAGCCTAAACCAAAATCAATGTTGGAGAGAAAGGTGAGGAAAGTAGGGAACCATACCTCAACTGAAGTGCTTGTCAAATGGGTAGGGGCTGCCATTGAGGATAGTTCATGGGAACTGCTCTGGGACCTTAGAGCTTCATATCCCCATCTAGTGGGCACAATTATGTAATGTGTCACGGGTGCCTTGTGGGCAAGGCCTTGAAGAGGTAGGGATTGTCACGGGTGCAATGGGCGAGGCCTTGGAGAGGAAAAGGGAGAGTATGGAAAGTGCATTCTGTGTGGAAGGGGAATAACAGAAATAACAGATTGAGAGTATCAGGAAGAATGGAATGAAGTCCCTTAGTGAAACGGTGCGTTTTGGTCTGTTGTAAGGAATAAGTAAAACGGCACGTTTCATATTTGTTGCATTCTTGCTTGCGTTTAGCTTTTTGTAGTTTGCGTTTTGGGTATTAGAACATTACATTGTTTTCTGCTTCACGACTGCTTCTATAAAAGCAAGAGGGTTCATGTAATTGGTATTGAAGAATTAAGTGAGATCATTTTCTAGAGGTTGAGAATCCCTCGAAGATTCTCTGCAAGATTCGCCATGGAATCTTGATCATTCCATCTGAGTTCTTTGTGCTTGTATATTGCTCTTCCTTGTGTGATTCTGAGTGATTGATAGTGAAGATCTAAAAGGATCCTTATAGACGTCATTTTTCAATCTTGTATATCCTCATTTTGACCATCTAGCATCTCTCCGCTTCTCTGGTAACAAATGCACAAATACATAGATCAGGTCATGTCTAAAGCATTTATGTAATTAGCTCTATAAGAAGTTCGACCTCTTCGTGTAATTGTACACATCTATGTAAGACTGTTTCTTTATGCTATATATTGTGCTTGGGATATGGTGTTGGTTTTTATATTTAAAATGATTAAAATATTTAATGTTAAGTAAAAATAATAATGTGTCATGGTGACTTGAACAAATACATGCCTCTAGGGGATAGGGGCCTTAACCATTTGCCAACCAAACAATGGCTTGTGCCCTTTGGTGAATTAGAAATATTTTCAATGTATTCTTTAATATTTGATAAGTTGTGACTTCTCATAAGTACCATTTCATTTGTTAGTTATGATTTTTCACAAATACCATTTCATTTATATAAGTTGTGACTTTTCACAAGTGTCATTTCATTCTAGTTGTGACTTTTTACAGGTGTCATTTCATTCTCTATAAATAGGGAACCTCATTCACAAACTTATTCTGTCCAAATTCTCTACAAAAATTAGAGAAACACTTTCTCCTTCTTTTATGTTTCTTTCTTTGGGTTTTCGCTATTTTATATTGGGTTCGATGATCTCCTTTTGTGTACACTGACAATGAGATTAACAGGAATCGACATTATTATATCTTGGGAGTAAGCTGTCAAGAAGCCCAGAGCATGTTTAAATTTGAAGGTGGCAGAATCTACTCTAAGGAAAGCATTCATCACAATGTGCCTCAACAATGTTAAGTAAAAATAATAATGTGCATTGTCATTTTTCAATGTATCGATTTGGTTGTCAAGATTTTAAATAAAAATGTGTCATGGTGATTTTAACCAAAAAATGCCTCTTGGGGATAGGGGCCTTAACCATTTGCCAACCAAACAATGGATTGTGCCCTTTGGTGAATTAGAAATATTTTCAATGTATTCTCTAATATTTGATAAGCTGTGACTTCTCACAAGTACCATTTCATTTGTTAGTTATGACTTTTCACAAATACCATTTCATTTATATAAGTTGTGACTTTTCACAAGTGTCATTTCATTCTAGTTGTGACTTTTTACAGGTTTCCTTTCATTCTCTATAAATAGGGAACCTCATTCACAAACTTATTCTGTCCAAATTCTCTACAAAAATTAGAGAAACACTTTTTCCTTCTTTTATGTCTCTTTCTTTGGGTTTTCGCTATTTTATATTGGGTTCGATGATCTCCTTTTGTGTACACTGACAATGAGATTAACGGGAATCGACATTATTGTATCTTGGGAGTAAACTGTCAAGAAGCTCAGAGCATGTTTAAATTTGAAGTTGGCGGAATCTACTCTAAGGAAAGCATTCATCACAATGTGGCTCAACAATGTTAAGTAAAAATAATAATGTGCATTGTCATTTTTCAATGTATCGATTTGGTTGTCAAGATTTTAAATAAAAATGTGTCATGGTGATTTGAACCAAAAAATGCCTCTTGGGGATAGGGGCCTTAACCATTTGCCAACCAAACAATGGATTGTGCCCTTTGGTAAATTAGAAATATTTTCAATGTATTCTCTAATATTTGATAAGTTGTGACTTCTCACAAGTACCATTTCATTTGTTAGTTATGACTTTTCACAAATACTATTTCATTTATATAAGTTGTGACTTTTTACAAGTGTCATTTCATTCTAGTTGTGACTTTTCATTGGTGTCCTTTCATTCTCTATAAATAGGGAACCTCATTCACAAACTTATTTAGTCCAAATTCTTTACAAAAATTAAAGAAACACTTTCTCCTTCTTTTGTGTTTCTTTCTTTGGGTTTTCGCTATTTTATATTAGGTTCGAAGATCTCCTTTTGTGTGCACTGACAAGGAGATCAACGAGAATCGACATTGTTGTATCTTGGGAGTAAACTGTCAAAAAGCCCAGAGCATGTTTAAATTTGGAGGCGGCGGAATCTACTCTAAGGAAAGCATTCATCACAATGTCCCTCAATACTGGGTTCTCTCTTTCTAATTTGTTCTTGTTATTTTACATATTCTCTAATTAAAAAGCATTTGAACATATATAATTTATTATCCAAAATATTCCCAACAATCTTAGAGTAGATATTCTATTTGTTAAGCTAGAGATATGTTTTAATTGATTGGTTCTTACTATGACTTCAAACGAACCTATTGAACTCGAAAAATTTGGAGTCAATTTTAAGCATTGGAGAGAAAAGATGAAAGTCTTTTTTACAATGCTTGGATTATATTTTGTTATTGAAAATGATCCTCCTTCTTATGATTTACATGAGCCCGCATGTATTGTTGAATTGCAAACCTATGCAAAAAAAGATAATTTGTGTAGATATAGGATTTTAAATCATTTTAAGTGATACAAATTTTTATGTTTACCTACACAATAAATTTGCCATAGAAATTTGAAATGCTCTTGATAAGAAATATGGTGTACAAGATGCCGGAATGGATAAGTACACCGCAAGCTAATTTCTTGGCTTTAAGATGAATGATTCCAAATATATGGTAGAGCAATCCCATGAGTTAACTATCATTTACCATGAATTGGGCCAACGAGGAATGTGTATTACCAAGCATCTCCAAGTTGCTTGTATAATAGACAAGTTGTCTCATTCATGGAAGAATTTTAGACTATCTTTTAAATATAAGACTAAAGATATGACCATGAAAATATTGATCTTCGTAATTAGGATCCAAGAACAATACTTGAAAATGATCATATCTCACCATTGGTTTCTGATTTCCAGTCTAAAGTAAATATTGTAGAAGGCAAATAGAACACATAGAAACCCATTACACCATAAGTCCAAATTCAATAAGGGTAAAACTAGTTATGGACATAATTTGAAACCAAAGTCTTATATCAACAAGGATGATAAGAGACTCATTTTCTTTAACTATAACAAACTGGGTCACTTGACAAAAAATTGTCGCTATAAGAAAAGGAAATACTAAGCCAATGAACAATCAAGATCGCCTAACCTACAAGCTCATATGGTGCTTTCCAGGACCAATTTCGTTGAAATCGATGAACGATATGTAACCATAAGTCTCCAAGTTTATCTGACTTGTAATGTTACTAATTGGATAGTAGATACAAGACCCGATGTGCATGTCACTTTTGACTGCAATATTTTTTCAACATTAAGATACAAGCGGCATGAAAGTGATGATGTGTAGCTCCACATCTACACAAGTATTTGAAGTAAGCAAAATTGAACTAAAACTAACGTCTGGAAATATTTTTCCATTAGAAGAAGTGTTTTATGTGCCAGAGGCGAGAATGAATCTTATTAGTGAATCTTTACTTAGTAGGGAAGACTACACATTGTTATTTCAATCTAATAAAGTTATTGCATCTAAATATGAGTCATTTGTGGGGAAATGTTACATGAGTGAAGGTTTGTTTGTAATAAATGTTCAAAATAATGTATATTAGGCCATATTAATTATCGTAATGTTAAAAGAATGATGGATTTAGAGATTATTGCTAAAGTTCCTGTTGATTGGATGAAAAATGTTTAATATGTGTTCAATGTAAACAGCCTAGAAAACCATTTAAATCCATTGTAAGAAATTTGTCACTACTTGAGTTAATTCATAGTGATAGCTGCTATTTAAACGGTATCTCTTCTAAAAGTGGTAATAAATACTTCATTATTATTATAGATGATATGTCCAATTTTTTTATGTTTAGTTGATGAAAACAAAATAATAAATTTGTCAACTATAAAACTGAAGTTGAAAACCAATTGAAAATAAAGATTAAGATTATCAGATCTGATAGAGGAGATGAATACTCTTTTAATCAATTAGTTCAATATTATGAGGAGAATGGTATTTTACATGAGGATACCGCTCCATATTTTCCTCAATACAATGGTGTTGCTGAATAGAACCTTTATAGATATGGTCAAATGTATGCTCTCTCGTTTTAGTCTACCTAAGCAATGGTGGGGGGAAGCAATACTTGCATCTTATTTTATCTTGAATAGAGTACCATTTAAGAGGTCTAACAAGACACCGTATGAACTCTGGAATGGTAGAATACCCAATATTAATTTCTTTGAAGTTTGTGGTTGTCTTGCAAAGGTTAATCAACCTATCATTTTATCCAATCCTGATAATTCATCTAGATTAGAAAATGAACTTGGTAGAGGAAAACGAGTGAGAAAGGAAAATGATTTTGGACTTGATTTTTATACTTATTCTATAGAAGAAGATCCTTTAACTTTCAAGGATGTCGTGATTTCCATTGATTCTGCTTTCTGGAACGAAGCGATAAATAATGAGATGGAATCTCATAAGACTAATGGCACCTATAACTTATGTGATCTTCCTCCAGGACGTAAAACCATTGGATGTAAATGGATTTTTAAAAAGAAATTGAGACCTGATAGTACTGTTGATAAATTTAAAAGTAGGCTGGTTGCAAAAGGCTTTCCACAAAGAGAGGGTATCGATTATTTTAATACGTATTTTACTATTACTAGAATAACCCACAATTCGTGTTTTAATTGCTCTAGTTGTGATCCATAAACTTGAGGTCTACCAAATAGACGTAAAGACCACTTTTCTTAATGGTGATATAGAAGAAGAAATATATATGAATCAACTAGAGGGTTTGTGGTTCCAAGACAGGAAAGAAAAGTTTGTATACTTATTAAATCTCTCTATGGTTTAAAACAAGCCCTAAACAATGGCACCAAAAGTTTGATAAAATAATTTTATCTAATGATTTCAAGATCAATGAATGTGATAAGTGTTTATATACAAAAATAGTTGATGGTGTATGTGTAATGCTATATCTTTACGTTGATGATATTCTCATTTTTTGTACCAATATAGCTACTGTCCTTGATGTTAAAAACTTTTTATCTAAGAACTTTGACATGAAAAATATAGGAGAGGCACATGTAATTTTTGGTATTAAGTTAATGAGATCTCATGATGGTATTAGCATAAACTAATCTCATTATATTGAAAAGATTCTTAAGAAGTTTGAGAGATTTGAATGCAAACCTGTTAGTATTCCTCTTGTTGTTTGCATTTTAAGCAAGAATATTGGAGATCCAATGCTACAACTGAGATATTCCCAGATTATTGGTACATTATTGTATATTACTAATTCTACTAGACCTGATATTTCATATGCTGTGAGTAGACTTAGCAGATATACTAGCAGGCCTAATGATTCTCATTGGAAGGCATTGGACATAATTCTTAAATATTGGAGGGAAACCATGACATATGGTATCCGTTCTTCTGGGTATCCCACTATATTAGAAGCATACAATGAAGCTAGTTGGATAACTGAAATGATCATTAGGGAATGAGTGGATATATTTTCACTTTTAGTGGAGTAGTTGTGGCTTAGAGATCATCCAAGCAAATTGTGATTTCACAATCTACTATAGAGGCTGAATTAATAGTCTTGAATACTACCGAACATGAGGTAGAGTGGCTTGAGAATTTCTTATTAGAAATCTCACTAGTTAAAAAGCCAATGCCAACTATTTCTACTCTTTGTGACAATCAGGTTATGATAAGTGTTGGTAATAATAAACACTTTAATCATAAGAGGAAACATTTGAGTATTAGGCATTCTATGATAAGATACCTGATAAACAATGGATACCAGACTTTGGAATATGTAAAGTCAGAAAATAACCTAGCGAATCCTTTGACGAAAGGACTGGCAAAGTCGAAGGTTATACGTACATCAAGAGGGATGAGATTGAAGCCCATTAATTAAGTCACTGATAGCAGCAACCAAACCTTCCTGACTGGAGATCCCAAGAAAAATGTTCAATGTGAAGAACAAACTACTTGAGTGACTACATAGCACTATTAAAATATTAAAATATTATGGGTCCATCCCTAGGGTGTAACACCCTGTCCTCATGGGTCTGGAGAGTTAGCATTTGTAACCGAATATCATCTTCCATAACAGATTTATACACTCTAATATTCCATCAAAATACATAGTCTCGAAATTTCCACAACTTACAATACCAAAAATAACATAAAATTATAAATCAACTAAAAATACTCCCAAATAAATACTTGTACTCTCGGATATTTGTTCCTCTACGAACTTCACAACTTCTCTAACACAACCTACTCTTACTAGCCAGCAGGGCTATCATACTTATCTGAAAAATATTGTGAAGATCAGTGGTGAGTTATCAACAACTCAATAAGTAAAGAACATATACTAGCAAACAAGAACATTTACAGAGTTCTGAATGCAGAACAAATATTTTTATTTTCAGTATGCAGAATCAGAACATGTTATCAAAAATATAAGAGCCAAAATTCAAAAAATATTCTTATTCAAATCCCTTTGGCACATCATAACTAAAGCATCATATCATAATAGAATTACATGTTTAACCCCCGTGATAGGGTTGTGCAAACCCCGGTGGCCAACCAAACAAAAATAAAATGTGAATCTTCCCCTTATTACTCTCGGAGCTCCAAGTGTGCATATAGGAAAGACCACAGATAAAACCACTTTGTTTCCAAAGTGGGTGCACCAGAAACAGAACTAAAACATAATGCTACTATTCTTACCCGTAGCAAGGCCATATCATATCACATCAGAAATAGAGACCATGTTTAACCCCCATGGTAGGGTCTCATACCAAACAGAGCAGTAACAGAATCGGATACAGAACCAGATAGCCATGCCAAAGACCTTTTCAGTCGCCACATCTTATCAAATAGAATACATAATATTTTTAGAACAAAACGGAAATCGGTTTACAAAAATATTATTTATGCACCAAAAATTCATATTCGCTCTTTTGCATGATTCAAAAACAGAATGCATAAATTTTAGCTCATGTCTTCACCAGTCATGACAGAACATATTTTATTCTTATACAAAATTTCATGAGTAATACAGAACAAATAACTAACATAGTTTCAAAATTTATTTTCATACAAAATATGCATATTTTCTGAAATCAACTTCAGATCATTTTATTTTATGCAAAGTCTAACATAGGAACCCCGCTTACCTGGACTCCATAGTCTTTCAAATAATTTGTTCAACAATGTCGAACAAGTATTAATCGTCACCTATAAAAATCACATAATTCTCGTAAATTTCCAATCAATCACTTTTTTCGATATTTAAACCCAAAATGCTAAAAGAACCTATTTTAAATCATCAAAACTAAAATTCTAATAATTCCTAAAAAACCATCATTTTCTAAAACCATCAATATTCACTTAATCGAATTCGTACCAAAGAAGAAATTTATCGAATAAGTATTATGATAATTACGGAACTCATTAAATACTAATATTTAAAATATCTAAAATACCAACAATGTATTATAAATTAATAGAATACTTTGGCTACTAAAAATTCCCATAAAATAAGTCATGAAAAACTCCTCTCTTAGAAAATAGGTTTACTTTTTCTAATTAACAATATTATCAAAATATTATCTACACATATATAATATTTTTGAGACTTAAAACAAAACCCATTTAAACTAAGCCCTAAAGAATAAATTTGTAGGCATACACTAAATTTGTAGGCATACACTTAGGGGTAAAAAAGTAATAGTACTTCCTTATATTAGGTTAACATAGTTACATATATCTATTCTAATATAATAAGCGGTTATCTAACTGCTATAATAATTTTTTTTTTTGTCCATTTTTCTTGTTTTTCCATCAATTCTGTTTGTTTTTCCATTATTCGTTTCCACTTTTTTTCCCTCTAATTCTTCACTTTTAGAACACAAATCTCTCTCTCTCATTGTCAGCTCTCCCTCCCTCCAGAGTTCTCTCTTCAATTCAGACTCCTTCTCTTTTCTCTCTCTCCACCTCACAGCCCTTGTCGTCGTTTGCAACTGCAGAGCAAGTCATTTGCTTCTTTCTCCAATAGAAAACAAAGCCCATAAAGAGTAAGAATGTGAGATTTTGGAATGTATTCCTAGAGCTTGTGACAGAAGCTTTCTCGACGAAAACTCTACTGGTTGGACTTGTGTCGATGTTTTTGGCATCTCGAGTTTCGAATTTATTCTGTTTGGGTTATTGTTATCAGTAGTCAAGGGTTTGGATTTTTACGAGTTTTAATGGACCTGCGTTTCATTAATTTGGGTATGTCTAGATAGTTTTGCATTTTAGGTTTAATTTCTTTAATTTCTTTTATTTTTTTAATCATTTAAATCTTTATTTACTTTTTTTCCTTTAGACATCTGAATCTAGTTTTTACTGATATTTTGGTTTTTCGGGGGCATTGATTTTTTGCCCTTGTTCTTCTTAGAGGCTTCCGATTCTTCACGTAGGGGTTCTTCCCTCTCTCTCATTCTTCACCTAGAGCTTCCGATTCTCATAGCTTGTCTCTCTGTTTTTATTTTTTATTTTTTGTAAGCAGATTAGATGCTCAGAGACTAGCACAAGCAAGCTAAAGACGTTTTGATTTCCCCCTTGACACGAGGTCTCTTTCAAGTCTTTTTCTCAAGAGAAAATTTTGTATTATTATCCCTGTTTGTGTTGTTTGATTATCGTAATATTACTTCTCTTTAAATTTCCACTCTAATTATTTTCTAAAATGTTAATATAATCAGTGAATGCTCTACTGTTAAAGAATGAGATGTTTGAGATTTTGGACTACGATGTGCAGGACAAAAGATCTTAGGATTCCATCTGAGCGATCAGCGATATGTTCCTATGAAAGATGTTTATCTACCAAAGAACTACTATACTGGGTATGTTTTTCATCTGTAATATATTTGTGCTGGCTGTTGGTTGAATATTGTGTATTGCACTGGTTGCTTTGATTACTTTCCCTCTGTAAGATCAAGAGTCATAACTTGAATGGTTTGCTTTCTTATGGAAAGTTTGTTGAAAACTTGATTGGGAAATTAATATACTTATAGGTCTGAGTTCATATACGCTGCTAATTTAAGCTACTTGTAGCAAGTCTCAAAGTTGTATGTAGGTGTTGTCCTTATGTTTAGTTTCATAATACAGCAACGAATTTATTGTTTTGTAGGTTTTATGCTTAAAATCAATCAATAATGATTCCACTGGCCACTATTATATTTCTTTGTATGCGCAGATCATTTATGAGTTCTCAAGTAGCATTAAAAATTATTTCCCAGAGTCAAGCATGTCTAATATCAAAATATTGGTTAAGAACCGTGAATAAAAATGTAACGACCCGATCTTATATTTTATTTTTAGGAATAAATTACAAATAATTTTGTTAAACTTAATAAATGAGTTAAAGCCCATTAGAGAATTTATCGGATAGATTTTTTATTTTTTTTAAAAAGGCTCCATCATCATCGTCATCATCGTCATCATCATCATCATTATTATTATTATTATTATTATTATTATTATTATTATTTTCTCTCCAAGCTCATGAGTCCTTTTCATAATAAAACTCCTCCCTACCATGCACGGCTTCATTGCATCTGTTTCCTCCGCATGCACGTTAAGTCATCTCACTCATTGCACGTCTCTTTCCCTAGGTTTTATTTTGAACGTTCTCTATCACCTATATATATATATATATATATGTATATACATTTAATCTCCTGAACCCACACCCCCTAAGCCATGAACACACAGCCTTCCTCCACCACCTTCCCTCAGTTCGTCCACACACTGGCCAATTGCACCCAAGACCTTCTTCGTGACGACCACCGAAAACCACAGCCACAGCCCCATGTTTAGTCCCGCAGCACGGCTACCCCGGTTCACCACCTAACGTTCACCCTCCAACACCCCTAGCTCATGTCTCCTCCCTCAGCCAACGCGTAACCGAGAACCACCAACTTTCCATCATGCAGCAACCAAAGCTCTAATCTCCACCACCGTCGCCCAGTCGTTGAGAAACCACACGGACAATACTCTGTTTTACTGTACCGAAACAGGGGATTTTTCTCCCCACCGTGAGCCACAGCCCAGCCACCCCACGGCACCAACCCCATCCTCATTGTCACCACACTACTCAGAGACTACCGCCCGACACCGCACGCCACAACAAGCCACCACCCTTGCTCGATAAGTTCATGCCGACCCTCTCCATGCATAGTTACTCACGGCATGTAGTTCTCCCATAAACTCTCTCACTCTCCGTCTCTCTCTCTCTCTCCCTCTCTCTCTCTCTGTTGCATAATTGCCCACTCGCCAGAGTGCCACCATGCCCAGCCATGAACCGCCGTATTGTGCCGCTTTCTCTCGGTGAAGTATCGCACGTCTCTCTTTCTTTCGTGTTTTCTGTTTCTCTACAAGTATAAGTTGCAGTTTAGGCTCTGTAGGTTATTGAAACAATTACAAAAATTCCCTTTGTGTTGATTTTCTAAAAATACCCATGCCTATTTAGGATTAAAAGATGAGAATATTTTAGTGCTAGAAAGAATGTAGGTTTAGAAAATATAGACTATTTTAGTATTTTATGTTTTAAATAAAATCATATGTTTAATTAGAAATTTATGCAAATTACGTGTTTATTTTATAGGCGACCGTTTACGTGCCGAAAATAGTGGATTAGCACTACAAGGTAAGTAGCATGACATATCCTTACACGTATGTACGATAAAAGGCATGTCTTTTATAAAAATATTTTGCATGTATGCCCTTCATTGGAAGCCCCTTTTTACATACCCAAGACATGATAAAATTATGAAAATCTATGATTTTACATGAAAAATTATGCATTAAATTATTTATGAGCACTCATGATTTTATGAAAGGAGTTATGCATCAAAGGACTTATGAAAAGTCATGATTTTATGTGAGAGTTATGCATTAAAATAATTTATGAAAGCCATGCATGATTTTATGTGAAGGTTTATATTTTTAAAAAATCATAATTTTATGTGAGGAAATATGTATCACGGCATTTATGAAAGAATGTGATTCATTTGAAATCTATGACATGATATGACAAGTATGCATGTGATTTCTTTTGAAACCTATGAAATGACAAGTATGCAAGTATGATTATGATAAAATATGTAACGGCCTATATTATGATATGAAGACGGTACCTATGTTATGGGCATATTGCATTGACAGGTCATGCATACTGGTAGTGCACCCAGGATGTCTTCCTTATGTATGGATTCCACAACCCACGGCCACGGGCGGAATTAGAATCTACTTAGATTCGCTAACCCTAACTCACAGGGGTCAACAGTGAGTAACGGCCTATGATAAGTGAAAGATAAGTCCATATTCATGTTCATGTTAATTACATATGTATTTGTGAGTATGCACATTTTTCAAGAAACCTTGTGTTTATTATGTTTACTGTATGATGTGTTGCTTATTGAGTATTCTACTAATTTTAGTTTGTTTTTTTTTTTATGTTTTTAATCTATCCCAAGTGATGACATTTATGAGGATGAGACTGCAGGACAGGACTTGACCCCGGGAGGCGAGGCAGAGGCCTAGACAAATTATGCTATGATTAGTTCTATGGTTTAAAGTTTATATAAATTATATTGATAAGCACATGAGACTTCCATATTTTTTAAAAAAATAAGTGCTTCCGCAGACTCTATTTTGGATTTTCAATATTTATTAAAGTTGTTTTATTTATGGAAACTTTCACATCTGGTGCATTGTTAAAAAGAAAAGGTTTTTAAGTTCAAGTTTAGTTGTAGCACACTAGCTCCCCGAAAATTCTAAAATGTCTTTTTGGGAAGCGGGGTGTTACAAAAAGACACTTCAAGTCATGGTATCTTTAACAATATAAGCATATAGATGAGTTTTGGCTGTAAGCTTGGGTTGTAAGACTAGCCTTTGAGATTGAAAGATACGGGTATTATACTAAATTTTATTTATTTTTTGTCTGGTTCAAATTATCGCAGGGAGTCTATCTCTGTTCTTACTGAATTCAGTCATCTTAGGGGATCAATCTCTGGGTGCAAGTTTGTATGGTACTAATTATTTTGAAATTGACTTTCCAAATAATCCTCCTCCTCTATTAACATTTGCTTTGTAAAATTAAGAATTATAATTAAAAATGCATACCTTTATGTATATGTTAAATTGTGTTTGTTTGCTCATTTCTCATGTCTACATTCAAAAAGGGATTTTGATGTGTGCTGCTCTTGGGTAAGGTTGAAGGCGTGGAAGTGGGGTTTTAGGTTTGGAGAATCAAGAATGAACGCTGAAGCTTTCCCTCATGGAGTGTGGTTGCTATGTGAAATATATATCAGCAGTGTTGGATGGAGGAACTGTACCAGTTGTTTTAAATTTTTGTTTTAGAGTTGGCGATTTTAGTCATTAAATGCTAAAAACTAAAGGTCAATTAGTTGTTATATATATCCATACCTATGTATATATTTATATTTTAGAAAAGTGGCCCAGAAGATTTATGTCTTGGGTGTATGAAGGTCGAGGTTACATTTTTTTTGGTTTCTTATACTGGTTTTCATTTTTATTTGGCTTACTCATGCATCTTGAACTGAACTGTTATTGCAATTAAATAATTCTGTGGGATTTCAGATTTTGTGCTCATTTCATCTAAAGTTAGTAGTATATATTATGGTCTTTGTTCCTGTGGAGATGCAAAGACCAATACACTGTTTTTTTCGTATAATTTATTTTTTTGTTCTACCTATGTGAAGTCATTGTTTTTCAAAGCAATGCTTGTTGTAGAGAAAGATTCTATTATTTCAACAATTTTTAGGGAAGCATGCCTTGCATTTAATCTATATTAGAAAACTGATCGAATGTAGTAAACTGTATTTGTTTGGTGGTGTGAGGGTTTTCAACATGGTATTTAATTTTTATTTAACTTGCCTTAGAGAGTTGCTCTTTCCACTGTGGTGAACGTCTGTAAGAAACTTCCCTCTGAATGCCCTTCATTTTTCATGAAAGCTATTCCCATATTGTGCAATCTTCTTCAGTATGAAGATAGATAGGCATGTATTGTGTAGAGTTTTTTTGTTGTCTTTCTTTTTTCTTTTAACTGATTTTGTTGTTGGTTATTATTTAAAGTATTTTGTTGATATTCCAACTTATTATTAATTTTTAATTTCAAATTTGCAGCTTGTTGAATATGTTGCTATCGGCTTGGTTAAAATAGTGGAGCGAGTAAGTTAGTCTTCTAAGTTGCTGGATGAACTTTGTAAGCACAAATTGATTGATCAAGTCATACATCTTATAGATTTGAATTGCCAAACCACTATATCCCACCCTATATATAATGTAGGTTTACTTTACATACTCTTGCTTCTTAACTAGCTTTAAGCATAGAACTACTTTCCAAGAGTGATTTGACTTTTCCATTTTGGTTTGTCAGGGTTTGATTGGGTTACTTGATCAGAACTCTATATGAGCTTAAGATAAGTAGCACACTGAAGGATATATTATCTACTTATGACCTCTCACATGGAATTTCTTCTCCTCATATGGTGGATGGACACTGTGATCAAGTTTACATCTTTGTTACACAGCTCTGTTTAGTTTCTTATGCAAAAAAAAAAAAAAAAAAGTTGATCGAATCTTTGGACTATCATTTTTATGAGCATTTGCTGGATGGCCAAATATTGAATGAAAACTTGGCATTGGGTTTTGGCATTGTGTTATAATGGAAAATATAAATTTGAAGTTTTCTACTGTTATGTGTTTGAAACATCCAATAGATTGTGAACCTACTCTAACACAGATCAGAAACACAGGTTGTGCTAACTGTTAATAAGTTGCACGCATAAGTTGTTATGTTTTGTGCCATATGGTTAATTAGGAAATGTGCTATTGGGAGGATCCCTTAATTATTTTCAATACAATATCTTGTACCATAATTTTATTTTTTTTTAGCAAAAACTATGTCAAAGACTGTAATGATAGATTGGGTTTTGGGTTAATGGATTGTTTTCGACTATGTATGTGACTACTGAAATTTACTTATGAGCCATATATTGTTTTTTTATGGGTAAAGTATGAGCCCTATAGTACTGTAGTATAGAGGTTTTTGCATTTATATTTTAGTACTGTAGTTAATTCTGGTGCAAATTTATATGTTTTCTATGGCTGCCTTTCTGTTGTCAACAAGTTAATTTCAGCAAATCTGACATGCTTATTGAATTGAATTGCTTAAGAATACCAACATTTCAATGTGAACTAGACTATCTTGTGTTTACATTATAAATCCTGATAATATTTCTCTTGACCTGAAGATTTTTTTTCTAATTAGTAGTTTTTTGGCCGGAGTGTTCACTCGAAAGGATCAGCATGTGCTCTTAGTAGCTCTACATATTGCTGAGATGATCTTGCAAAAGCTTTCTAATATTTTCCTGAGTTCATTTTTCAAGGAAGGTGTCCTTTTTGCTATTGATGCATTGTCATTTAATTAACTATTACGTTTCCTTCTTTCCTTTTATTTGTCTAATTTTTAATTACACTTGTATCAAACATTGTTTGCCTCGATGGTGTTGGGTTGATCCAGTGTTGGTAAAAGAGCAAAACCCCAAGGACAAAGCAAAGCGAATTTACAAATATTTGCTTAAAACGCGCTTTTGAGTGATCTTAAAGCGTAGAAAAACATAATTTTGTAAATTTTTAATGAAGAAAATAGAAACTATCTATTCAAGACCTAGAAAATAAATATTCTAGAGTGTTGATATTGAAAATCATTTGTCGTATGGTGCCACATGTTTTCATGTGTTATGCTTTGACCCTACGTCAGCACAAAAATATGTGTTATGCTTTGAACTCGATATAATAGTCCGAAATGGCTTTTTAGATGGATTGATATTTTTCTTGCTTATGTTGGCATAGATGGATTACTTTTGTAAAAGATCAAATTTTTTTTCTTATTAAAAACCTTGTCTCACCTAATTAGGCAAACGTGCCTTGCACGTTGTTCCGACCAAGTATATATATATATATATATATATATATATATATATACATATCCTTATAAAGAACTACTAGAGAATAGAAGAAAAACCAAACAACAGTGCAGCGGCAACACTTACGAAGAGATGGGGGCACGACGACGTGGAGCTAGCGGTTGACTACGGCGAATGGGAGTGGTGCCTGGGCACTGGCTGAGAGAGAAAGTGAGAGCGATGAGCAAGAGAGGAACATGTGAGAGAATGAGGGAGAGACCGGAAAAAAAAAATAGCGTGAGCTTACCAAGTGCCTGAGGCAGCGTGCGGCGGACTGGGGTGATGGGAACTCTTTGCCGACAGTTTCTGTGGGGCCACAATGTGGTGGAGTTCTCGGTGGAGGGTGGTTGCAATGGCTCAACATCGGCGGAATTATTGCTCTGTTTTTTAGAAACTAAAACAGGGGAGAGCTTGCGGGGGCATGCGGAAGGGCTGGAACTTCCGTGGTGGAGTACGGTGGTTCCATGCGTTGAGTTGTTGGTTGTTGGCGGAGGAGTCATGCCAAGCAAAAGAGCTTGGCTCTGTTTTCGACGGGAAGAGACAGAGGCTGTAGGTCTTGTCGTGTGAGTTGAAAATGTGGAGGAAAAGTGGCTACGGTGGTGTGGGTGATTGAACCGTGGTGGAGGGAGAGGAGCTACAGTGGTGCGGGTCTAAGTAGGAGTTTATGTGGGGTGGAGTTGTGGCTTCGTGGAGGTCGTGAAGAAGAATTCGAATGAGGAAGCAGGAGGTCCGTGTGGCTGTGGTATCACGTGGGTGATGCACTATCCTCAACGGTCCAAATGGAATGATGATGCACCGAAAGATAAAATGAAGACAAAATAATTAGGCGGTGGAAGGTATGAAAAGTAAGAGGTTTACTACATAGAAGCCACTGTAGCAGTGCACTCATTGTGCACACTACGTGGCTACTTCTAATTTTAAAAAAATAATAAAAAATAAAAAACCAAAACGTGTTTTTTGATTCAATTTGAAAGTCGGTTTCCTAATTTCATCCCCATTCGAATTCATCCCGCGGAACACCTCCTCTCAAGATAGCAACCCGCGTCAGCTTCCTCTACCTAGTGCTTCCCGATGACGTTGTCTCTCTCGTCAATGCCACCTAGCAGCGCTCCTCCGTCTGCCCAACTCCGCCACTTCCCACGAGCTTGCTGAACTGAGCAAACTCGAAACCAAATTTGAATCCCGCGAAACCCACCCTCCTTCCTCGCCATGAACCCGCATCAGTTTCCTCTTCCGAGCGCTACCTTACGACAGCGTCTCTCTATTCAGCAACACCTCGCAACACTCATACTTCTCCTTAGCGCCACCACTCCCCTCAAACTTGTGATTGAACGGACCAAACCAACGACAAGTTCCAACAGCTTTGTTTCGCCAAATGGTTTGCTCTGCTTTGTAGGCAAATATTGTACCATTTTCCCTTCCATACTATTATGTTCTTCATGTGTACATCGAGATGTAATTTTTGTATTTTCTGATATGAGTATTGTGGCTTAGGGCATGGAGAAAAACATTTTTCTTTCCAGAAAAACAAGTTCAGTAAGGCTCTGATTATTTTATTTGCTTAAGAAGTTTAGTTCAATGCAAACTTTCTAGTGGCTTTGCTCCATAAATCAGCAACCCCATAAATCTTGCATGACTTCCAAATATGAAGTTTCCCCTTTCTACCACAAAAAATGAAAAAGAGTACATCTACTGAATTGTAAAAAAAACAATCTTTGACATTTGGTAGCCTTCACTGGAAACTCTTCCAGGCATCGTGACATTTGTTGTTAAAAGGCCACCACTCATCTCAAACAGCATTAGTCTACATGATACTTACCATTTTTTTAACCCTGCATTCTTGTTTTCTTATTGTCATTGGAAAGAAAGAGATATTGGGATTGAATTGGGGTTTAAATATTGCATGGAGGGGCTGATTTCTTATGTGTTTTTTGGGGCCTTATAACGAGTTTAGAAGTACCAGCATTGTACGTACTCTACTTTCAAATCTACTCCAATGCCATGCATGGATCCATTAATTTAAGATTTTTAAAAAAATAATTTTAAATTTCAGGAACACATCGCGTGATCACGTGATCATCATTGGCCATTGATTATTTGTAGATAATAATAATCACTACTATGCAATAAATGTGGTCGAGATCTCTGTCTTGGTAGGACTCTTTGCTTGTGATTTAGGGAATCCTCTAAACCAAGTGACAGTAAGGCTATAGAATTAATAGATATTTTTTATGTTAATTCTTTGTCATTTTAAGTGTGCACACACAAATATGTATATTAACAAGGAAGAAGCGTAGTTGTGTTAGGGAAAAAGGCAAAATGAATTTGGTTTCATTTTCATGTCCTTTTTAGCATGTAGTTGGTGCAAATACATGAGACAAAGATCCTAGTATATGTGGCATCACAAAAAAAAAGGAAAATCTATTTCTTTCCTTCTTTTTTTTATCTTTCTTCGTTTAACTTTTTGTGTTCACTGAGAGTGCTTTGTTTTTATTTTTTCTGTTCATACCAGAATCACAGCATTTGTAATAATTACAAAATGACCTTTTCAGATTCTGCATTACGTATTAGAGTTTAATCTTCATTTTTCTTCTTTTGCCATCATGTTCTTCGACTATAAAGTCTTGAAACACATTCTTATCCTTAGTGTGATGGGGGAAGATGAAGATGGAATGCCACATAGGCCTTCGACATCGACTTCGCAGTCATTAATGACGCCTCAAAATAGAGGTCGAAATCCAAACGTCTACCATGTGAGTAGACAAGTTGATTGATTTTTACTTTTCAATAAAGTTTGTTTGACGTGCTCATGAATCCAACTAATTGCATAATTGCAGCATACTTTTGATGTAAATATGCCCTACCCCCCGCCGAGTAATCTGGTAGACTTTAGCCCATTTGATGATTCATTTCAATTATATTTATTTGAATTTTTAAATTCTAGAAATTAACATTTTAATTTCTTTAGAGTCATTCCATTTTACCTATCAACGTGTATGTTTGAGCAAATGCCACCTTATATGCCCTACCCTCCGCCGAGTAATCCAGAGGACCTGAGGCAAGAAGCGCCCCCAGCGTCAACTGTGCCAACAGCTGTAGAATTTGAACAAAATCGAGAAAGTACATCACGGATGAGTGATGAAAGTTTTCATGACGCCGATGGTATTACATTTTTTTTCTACCTTGATTATAATGATTGTAATCTTGTTTTGATGCTAATCCATCCATATGTTTCCATTTTTAGAAATGGTCTTCGACATAAATGAAGATTTAGAGGGTACCACTATTGTCCAGGATGATGAGGTACGAGTTGAAGCACCAAGATCCGGTCTGGAATTTGACAGTGTAAGAGCTTACGGCCTACTATAAACAATATGCCAAGCAAGAGGGTTTTGGTGTACAGACACAGAGGACTAGAAAAGATGATGATAGGAGGCCTGTGTATGTGACCGTTGGTTGTGCCCGTGGCAGACAGTACCAACCTAAGAATTCTGATATCTCGAAGCTACGGCCAACAACTAGAACGGATTGTAAGGCGAGAGTAAATGCGACGTTGAGCAAGAATGACAAGTGGGTTTTCACCACTATTGTAAATGTACACAACCACATAACTGTGAGCCCCAAGAAGACAAGATTGTTGTGATCTCACAAGTGTCTAGGTGAATACAGTCAAAGGATCCTCGACCTAAATGATCGAGCCGGTATACGGATGAACAAGAATTTGTATTCTCTTGTTGTAGATGTGGGGGGTTTTGAGAATCTTTAGTTTCAAGAGAAAAATTTTCAAAATTTCATTGACAAAGCTAGACATTTAAGGTTGGCTAAATGAGGTGGCGAAGCACTTAATCAGTATTTCTAAAGAATGAGAGATCAAAATGATGGTTTCGTTTCTAACATGGATGTGGATGATGAGAGAAGGTTACGGAATGTGTTTTAGGCTGATGCTCAGAGTCAAGTGGCCTATGAGTATTTCGGAGATGTAACCTTTGATACAACGTACCTAACAAATAGGTACAGAATGCCTTTTGCTCCATTCGTTGATGTTAATCATCATGGGCAGTCCATTTTATTTGGGGCAGGATTGCTTTCAAGCGAGGACATACATAGTTTTGTGTGGTTGTTCCAAATGTGGTTAAATTGCATGAATGGTCGAGCGCCCAAAGCCATAATAACAGACCAAGATCGGGCAATGAAGAGTGCTATTACCATTGTATTACCCAAGACTCATCATAGATATTGTTTATGGCATATAATGAGCAAACTTCCAGAAAAGTTGGGATCTCATGCCAAATTCTCTTTGGGGTTGAAGACTGACATTCAGACTGCATTATATGACTCACAGACCACCACAAAATTTGAGGAGAGCTGGGGTCAACTACTTGCGAAGTATGATCTGGTCGACAATAAATGGCTTCAATCCTTAAACGAGGAAAGGTCTTTATGGGTTCTAGCTTACTTGAAAAGTGTATTTTGGGCTAGTATGAGCATGACACAAAGGTCGGAAAGTATGAATGCATTTTTCGACAGATATGTCCATTCCGGTATGACACTGAAAGAATTTATCGACCAATTTGATAATGCTCTTAGAAAGAAGGTTGAGGTAGAGACAACGGCTGATTTCAATTCTAACAACCAAGCTATTCCCTGTGTGTCCCATCTCAACATTGAGAAGTAGTTTCAAAACTTATATACAAATGCAAAGTTCAAAGAGGTCCAAAGGAAGTTGTTAATGTGTTGTAATTGTAGGTTGGTAAGCACACAAGGGTGCATTTTAAAATACGATGTGTTGGATGAAATATCTACTGATGATCACATCAAAATAGTCCATTTCTCATTTTACTATAACGAGGAGGAGGTGGAGGTAAAATGCACCTGTGCATTGTTTGAGATGAGGGGGATTCTATGTAGGCATGCACTTAGAGTTTGTTAGTTGAAGAAGATTTATGTGCTGCCAGATGTATATGTCTTGGATTGCTAGAGAAAGGACTTAAAAAGGAGATACACATTACTCAGAAGTAGTTACGATGACCAGTAAGACAGATCAGACGCCCAGAATTATGAACTTGTGGTTAAAAGATGTTCAAAATTAGCAACCAAAATATCCTCAGATAATGAAAAAGTCAGTGCATTCCTACATGTTGTTGATGAGTTTGAGGCAAAATGTGAAGGTTCAACACTAGAGTTGACATTTGAACAAACGAAGGCCAAACCAAAGGTGGTCTTGGATAAGGGTAAGAAGATATTAAGCCCCAATGTGGTCCGAGGGAAAGGGAGACCCCCAAGTAAGAGGAAGGTTCCACCCGTGGAAAAGATGGCAACAAAGAGAAAGAAATCGGTAATAATTGTGTAAATTTGCACTGTTAATAGTTAGTATTTTGATTCTAATGTCTTTTTTTGTTTTGGAACTTAGACCTGCAGGAAAGTTTTGATAGATGAAACACAATTGGGTGACACCCCGGGATCTCAACATCACCAATTTGATGATGGGGTTGGTGTAGGAACACAAAATAGCATTCTTACACGATCAACTCCACCAGGAAATGAGGTTAATTGTGTCTTTTCAATAAGTAAAAACCATGTATGACATCATGATGTAAACAATTTGGTTAAAGAAAAAGCGTGCTTCAATCCTTGTTTTAATTATATCTTTCAAATGTGTGACCATCTTGATGCACACTTGTAACTCCATGGTGATGAGAAGAAACATTTTTTGAAGCTCTTAGAGAGGGTTTGGTTTGCACTGTTTTGGTGAAACTCTTGGGTTGCATCTTCAACATATGATTACACAGGAAGTATTATTTTGATCTGGTTCTCTGCACCAGGAAGTTGATGAAGCTGTCGGTAATCTTCTTCATAAACTCGTAGAATAACTTCAGGTATATATGATCTGTGTGTTTCTCTCTAGGCATCAAGTAAGTATTGTTAATGTGTTGTTAATCACTTCTTTTTTTTTTTTTTGCTTGGAGTTATCTTACAAATAATCTCCATTTATTTTAAGGTGGTAGATATCAAAGGCTTCACAGGCAGGAAAAGTTTAGTAGTGCCAAAGTGTGAGTTGGATAATTCTTTTGACTGTAGGAATCTTGTTGTTCACGATTATAGTCAAATATCTGGACTAAATATATATATATATATATATATATTATGTTTTTATAAATTTAGGATTGAGAAAGCTGAAGCACAATGCGCATTATTAAACTCAGAATCATTATGCATGAGTAGAAATTTTGCACTCAGTTTCATTTGGAGTATCTGATATACATTGGAGATTCATATCGTCCTCCATATTCGGTCATAAAACCTCATGAGCATTGTTATCATTAACATTATCATAATGCCTTGGTGAGTAGATACACACATGCTTGCCTCTTGAACTCTTTGGAGTAAGTTATTTCTGTATACTAATTTTGAATTCATTTTGCTAATAAATTAGGAGATGGCGGCTATGTCATTTGCTATGAAATGGCAGATGTAGAGAGGCAGCTTGGATACAGAAGGAACTCATTGGTACATGTTGAGTTTCCCTGTAGAAGTGAATATGCTAATAAAGCCTCTTTCTGATAATTCTTTCTAATCTGCAATTTAGTAAGATGTGCCTATAATGTGTAGTGGTATCTTTAAGTTTATTTTTTAAGTGATGCCATCTTAATGAGCAACCTTGAGTGAAGGCCAAAAGGGTGGCATTATGTTGCAGAAAAGTAGTAATGGCTTGTCTTTAAGATATGGTTGGAAGCTCTTTTTGTGTCCTGCAATAACAAGGAGAATTCACTGGACCAAGAGATGAATGTTAATGGTGAATTATAGAAACCTTATCTTAGGACATTATAATTGGACTACATATGATTATATAATGCTATTTTCAATTTTTCAGAAACTTTTGTCAATCTTCCTAAGGAAGAATTCATGTGGCATAACTAAGCCTAAGTTAGATGTTAGTTGCGATTAAAAAGTTGGAGATCTAGGATAATGCTCTTTGAGATTTGAGATGAAGTTGTAAGAAAAACTGGTTTTTGAGATGGCTAGGAGAGATCCTTTATCAAATGCTTTAGTTGAAATATTCTGACATGATAAACAATTGCTTTGTATAATACATATACCTTCAATTCACAGCTAATCTTGGCCCCTTTTATTTTGAGGTCATAATTATATTTAGAGATTGCTTCATTGCAATGGAAATTCATGGTCTGCACCTAAATGGGTCTTTACCCCTAGTTGTCCAGTTAACTGTTGCACCTCAACACATTTGGGGGAAAGCCAGCTAACTTTGGAATTTTTGTGTTGCAATTTGGAGACTTTTACATATTGAAATAGGTCCTGGAAGAGTTATTGATGTAAGTATTGTTAATGTGTTGTTAATTACTTGCTTCTTTTTTCTTTTTCTTTTTTTGCTTGGAGTTATCTTACACATAATCTCCATTTATTTCAAGGTGGTAGATATAAAAGGCTTCACAGGGACAAGACATGAACTTTGCTTGCTACTATTGACTACATGAAGTTTGAAGACTCCTCAAATCTGCAGATATCAATTTACTGAATCACTGACACATTGTAATGGTGTTGTGTAGAGATGCTCTGTTTTTACCAATCTGACACATTGTAATCACTTACACTAGTGCAAGGGAAAGAGATGTTCTATTTTTACCAATCTTGCACATTGTAATGGTGCCGTGTAGAGTTTTCTGCAGTCTAATAAAACTATTAACACTTGAGGAATTTTCATTTTCACAAGATATGTTCTGCTTGTTTTTTTATGTAGAAAAGTGTGTTTGTGCTCTTCCATTTCAAGGTGATAATTGCATCATCTCATTCATACTTAAAGTGCTATTGGTATGCAAATATAGTGTTAACAAGTTGTTTCCATTCAAAACTCATCTAATCCATACAACGTGCTTTTTACATAGAATTTATTTGAACCAAGCAAACACTATTACAAAAGTGAGAACCCAGTACAAACACAACAGTTTTTTCTTTTCCTTTTTCAAATTCTTCACTCTCTCTCTTACTTTATCTTCCCTTTTCCAAACCCTATACTCGCGTCGTAGTACATCATCCCACATTTTCAAATCTCTCATACATGAAAATTCTCCTCTAGCAGATAAAGTATATCCGCTCATACAAATAATTCATACCTCGCATTTCCCTGCACACAGTGCGAACTCCCAATTAACATGATAAAATACACCTCGCAAGCAACAAATTGATATGCAAATATGACAAATATAAAGTTGCTTTACCGTATTATAGTTTGGGCATGCAAAAAATCTCCTTCAAGGATTTTTTGCAGTGTGGGACATCTTTAGTGATGTTTTCGAACCACACCAACAATTTGGTGATTCCATCACAAAATCATTTACTAAAGATGATGATTGAGATGATGCCATGTGTGATTATGTTGAACCAAAACCAAATTGTCAACTCTAAAAGGTAACCCAGCAATATCCATAAAACAATGCCTACCATTCATCTCATGATAATGAAAAATACTATGATAGAAGAAATCGGTAATATCCATGAAACAATCTGATGGTGTACGCAATGCCCTCAAGGAAAAATAACACAAGCCAACATAGTTGTGGAGACCATAATGCATCCCTGCATCTCAGGAGCTCAAAATTCAACTTTATTAATTTTCTCTGCCTTTCAAGTGTGTTCAGGCACTTAAATAACAATAGTTCCAGGCACTGATAATGACCTAAGACTTATATGATACACTACGTTTTGGAATTTCATTCCTTATTAACAACTACTACTAGAAAGAATATCTAATTTTGGGTCTCATCTCATATTGATGATCATTTAAAATAAATCTAAGATAACTACACAAAGAATATTGGATGACTCTTCAATATATAACATGCGATGTACCAATAAAGCTTACAAAGCACATACAATTTCACATGAATGCAATCCACTTAAACACAACTCATTCCTCATGGAAAGAAAACATATAGTTTCTCTTTTTGAACCTGATTTCCCTTTCAATAACAAACTCATTTCCCTATGAGAATTCTCCATTCTCAGTTCTCTATTCTCTATATTATACTACTCTCCTTTACTTTCAAAAACATGAATTTTTATAGACTTAAAAATCTTATGAGAATGATAGCAAAAACCACTAGCTGTGAGGCAAACTAGAAAATCAATTGTCTTCAATCTCTGAGATGATTTTCAACATTACAGTACCCTTATTAACATGATATGCTTATTAACATGATATGGATAGCTATAGAAGGATCCCAATGCATTTAACTCATGATTGGGCAAGAATTTCAGAGGAAGAGTCTCTTCCAAATGAAAGGAGTTTTGGAGCTATTAAAATTGAGAAAATAGACTACTAGGAATGAAATGTTTATTTAACATTTTTTTTATAAGCATGATATCATGAAACACAATATATCCTTCAACTATAGCATACAACAAACTAAATTAAACTATGGAGTAAACAATCCTCCAATTTAAGGTTCACAGTCAGCCTTGATTATTCATAAGCAATCGTTATAGTCAAAGACAGTAAATCGAATAAACATGTTTTGAAAAAATCAAAAGATCACCAACTCGATTATTCATCTAATTTTCAAAAAAATGGAAAAGTAAATGCAAGCAAACCATACTATATTCATATGTGAGAACAATTAATCAGAGTCAAAAACCACTATCAGGAAACCAACTTTTGTCAATTGAAAACATCATATTTAACATTTGAAAAAAATTGCAAATGTTAAGCTCTCCATACCTTATACTTCCCGACAGGGAGGGCTTAGTCTTTAAGCATCTACAGGCAAGAAATCGGTGGGGTTGGTTTAGAGCTGCTGAGAGAGGAGTTTGCATAAAGCCATGAGAGGCAACATCTACAGGAGGGTACCATTAGTTTCTAGCAAATACAGAGAGAAAAAAGAGATGAAACAGGGATAAAAAAAAAATAGAAAATAAATGTATGATAAACCTCCCATAGATCTGAGGGCAGCTTCACGTCAGTGGACTGAGGGTGGCTTCGCGACGGTGGACTGAGATGGGACCGAGGGCTTCATTGGTAGACTGTGTAGTGTGGAGAAGCCGGAGTTAAAAGATTATGATTCAAGACTTGGTTCACCATGAATTTGAAAACATGATAACACTAAGTAGACGTTTAAAGCTGCAAGCTACCTCTATTAATGCATAGTACTTAGCCCAAAGAAAATTTTGTTCTATTTTATCTCAATCAAGTGCATTTTTAGACTTAAAAATGATTAAAATATTTAATGTTAAATAAAAAAAATGTAAATCATTGTCATTGTTCAATGTATCGGTTCGGTTGTCAATATTTAAATAAAAACGTGCTATGGTGACTTGAATCAATGCATTCCTCTTGGGGATAGGAGCTTTAATTGCTTGGCAACCAAACAAAGGGTTGTACCCTTCGGTAAATTAGAAACATTTCAATGTATTCTCTAATATTTGAGAAGTTGTGACATCTCACAAGTACCATTTCCTAATTTATTAGTTGTGACTTTTCACAAATACCATTTCATTTAAATAAATTGTGACTTTTTACAAGTGTCATTTCATTCTGGTTGTGACTTTTCACAAGTGTCATTTCATTTTCTATAAATAGGGAACATCACCCACAAGTTCTCTACAACAATTAGAGAAACACTTCCTCCTTTGTTTTTCTTTCTTTGGGTTTTGGTTATTTTATATCAGGTTCGAGTATCTTCTTTTGTATACATTGACAATGAGATTAATGGGAATCGAAGTTATTATATCTTGGAAGTAGACTGTCAATAAGCCTAGTGCATGTTAAAATTTGGAGGCGACAGAATCTACTCTAAAAGCATTCATCACAACGTGCCTCAACAATACCAAATTTTGTCTTTCTAATTTGTTCTTGTTATTATACATATTCTCTAATTTAAACAACATTTGCACATATATAATTTATTATCCAAAATCTTGCCAACATATGGCAATGTGAGTACCGCGACTACGCTACTCCACGCGCAATGTTGTGGTTACCCTCAATGGAATATAGGCCCTCGAATATGCAAGGTTTCTGTTTATTTTCTTTTTCTGTGTACGTAAAATAATATTGTTCTTAATTTGTGTTTACTTTACAACTTCTGTCCGACCTGTGGGTAAGCGGATGTTAGTGGTGCGCTTATACCCTATTACTACTTGGTTTTAAAATTCTGAATTATAGTGAATATGACATCTGAGTAATGCTAAGAGTTCAGACTATATATTATGTGGTTGCGTTTAGATTGCTTATTTTTCCAACTTATGATAACAGCATTCTCAGATTGACTTTCAACAGACAAATGAAATACTATATATGCCAAGAGTTCAGACTATTATGTGTTGCAAATCTCTTCAATGGTATCGGGTATTGTTGTTATATTTCTTACCTAGGATTGAGATACTTCCAATTGTCTGCCTAAGTTGGTTACCCTTAATTTTCCCTTATTTATGTCTATCCCTCTCAGTTGAAATAAGGGAAAAAAAGGAGAGAGAATCCATAAAGAATAGTGCTGAAACAGTCTATGAATGAGTTCAAACCATCATAATCTAATTGTATATAATATATATTACAAGGCTGAAGAAATCTTTCATCAATCAATACGTCCGAAAGGAAATTAGGCAGACAAAAACTTGAAAAGGAAAGGAGAAATATTCTATTGGGTGGATCAATGCATCATAATTCTGAACTCTTCAAAGCTGAGAACGCCATCTCCATTGAGATCAAACTTTCGGATCATAGCTTTACAATCCTGAACGGACTTGGAATCGCCGAGTCGACTCAGCATTCTCTTCAAGCTCGTGGGGGTGATGCAGCCGGACCCCTCCATATCATACATAGCAAAAGCCTCTTTGAGCGTGTCATTCTTTTCCTCTTCCCCGCTTGTCTCCATTAGCTTCTGGAATTCCTCGAAGTCCAGCAGCCCATCCCCGTTTAAATCAGACGACTTCAGGGTTTCTTCCGCCTCATCCACGGACATAGTGCCCCCCACTGTGGTCACGCAGCCTTGCAACTCGGCAAGAGATATTTTACCATCTTCATCCACGTCCAAGTAATCGAACACCCTTTGGAGCTCGCTGCAGAATTTGCTCGTCATCTCGAAATCAGAACCCGAAAGAGAACGCTGCTTTTCAGTAGTACTCTTTCTCGAAGACAGCTTGCGACGTAATCTTCCCAGCGCTGATTTCGGAGATTTCACATTATTAAGCTTCTCATCCATCAGAGGAGGAGGAGGAGAAGAAGATGATGCATCGTGTTTAGCTTTCATCATGACGAAGATTGAAATGCTAGCTAGCTGTTAGTACTATAGAACAAACAACTCTCGACTGCTCGAACTCTGACACCAGAACTTCGAAATTCAGTTGAATGAAAGTAAGTTGGTTGCTTGTCCTAGTATATATAGACAGAACATGGGAGGAAATTGGAAACGAAAGTCAAAAGCTTTAAATTAATAAAGCACAAGATAAACGAAAAGTTGTGTAACAGACGTGGGTGAATGGATGTTCGTACGTATTAAGACGTGGGAGATAGGTAGGGAGGGAGGGGATAAGGGGATATAGATAGCCAGAACACGGTTTTGAGCTCACTGCCTATCTCATCGGTCATTAGCTGTTGGAACGCGTATTGTATCTTTTTATTCAACGGCGGCAGCGCGTGTGGGAAGTTTCCTGCTTCCGGAGGCGAGGAGGATGACGGGTGGGTTCCTTTCTTTTTCCTTCTGGATATTTCTGGAATTTTCTCATTCGACTCGTCATTCTTTATCTTTCATTTGACTATTTGGGAACCTAATCTCAGTTATCTTGATGAAAAATATATCTTTTTCATAATTCTAAAATCTCTCTATCTATCACTTTATATTAGATTAATAATTAGATTTATCAAAATAATAATATAATATTATTTTCTTAATAGTAATATTTTTTATTTTATTTTAATATTTTGTAAAGATTAAATAAAAGGTATCTCAAATAGTATTGACAACTTTTTTATTGACCTAGAACTAGATGGGAGGATCGGATTTTTTATCTAATAATATTATATTATATTATTATAACAAATAAAAATTGTTGTAACTATAATCCTATAGTATTAACCATATACGAATTTAATTGAGTTATTATTTAAATAATAAACTATTATATTACTGTACACAATTTACGCAGGAAAGAAATTGATTTTAATTTTTATAATAAAATATTACTTTTAATGATGGATAGTATATTTTTAAATTTAAAGATATACTTAAAATTACTGTATTTCAAAGTTTAAACTTTTGAACTTTGATGAAGCTAACGTAAATGATTTTACCTACATTTTTTTAAATTTTAAAGATTTATTAACTTTTGATGAAATCAATATTAATGCTCTATTTAGTCAAAAAAATTCCGATTGTAATAATTGATTTGGTTCAACCATTTAAAATTGCTATAAAAATAATAAAATTATTTAAAAATTAGTCATGACAAGAATTTATGGCAATAGTATATTTAAAGTGTCAATAAATAAACTCTCAAATTGACTTCTTTCCCTTTCGTTACTGTAGCATGTATAATGGACTTTTCACTGGGTTTCATACCGGCTCAGCTAATGCCTTTCACATTGTTAAGGAGGAACGTACAGTTGTAGAGCACGTAAATATTATATAGTTATTTTAAAAAATAATGTGATTTATTATTAAAAATTTAATTTATTTCTATGTGAGTTTTGTATTTTTTTTTTTAAAGCGACTGTACGACACTTGCATGCTCACGACTATAAATATCATTTCTTATAATGTAATGTATTTTACGATATTAAGAATATAATAAAAATAATTAAATCTATCTCTTTTTATTAGTTTAAATTTTTAGAATATGTAGTGATTTTACATAATTTTTTATGTATTTGAAATGATTTAGTATACAATTGTTTTTCTTAATGTTGTTTAAATTCTAGTATTCCATAGAAGAAGAAAAAAATCTTTATAAGATGTGGTAGATTCAATATGTTTACCTCAAGAATTGGCAGGATGACCATCAAAAGACGTGATAAGTTATTCTATGCAATACATCTCCATTGTATCATTTGATATCTCCCCGAACTCTAATTCTCGTAAAGGCTTCAATATGCCAAAAAACAAAACCACCTTCTTATGATATCCATAGTGAAGAGAACAACCTTATTCAAAAGAATTGAAGTTTCAAATATTCATAATTGAATACGTGAGCTAAGTTTTTATTATTTTTCAAGAAGAATCTATTTCTTATATCTTTTTTCTAAAATCAACAATAACAATCCCCAAGAATCTTTCAAAAATGGATTTTAGCTGTGTTGACAACCCAGAATCCTTTAGTAAATCAAAACACTTGTCATCCCATTCACGTATTGTCCATAGTAAGTTCAAGATAAAATGTGCATGTGACAATAGAGTCATGAATGATGTTGATTTTTTTGCACACCAGGAGAAGTGCCAATACACACAAGTTTCTTCCATATTTGAAATGATTTAGTATACGGTTTCTTTTCCTTAATGTTCTTTAAATTATTGTATTCTATATGGAAAAAAAAATATACATAAGAAGTGGTTGTGGTAGGTTAAATATGTTTCTTGTAAGAAGTGGCGAGATGACCATCAAAGGACGTGATAAGTTGTTCTATGAAATGCATCTATGTCGTATCATTTAATCTCTACTCGAACTCCAATTCTCGAAAAGGCCTTAATATTCAGTCAAAAAAGCTCTTTATGATATCCTTGCTGATGCTGAAGAGAACAACTTTATTCACAGGAATTGAAGTTTCACACATTCATAATTGAAGAGGTGCACTAAGGTTATTTTATTTTTAAAAAAGAATATCTCTTCTTATCTCTTTTGCAAAACATCAACCACAACAAACCTTAAGAAAAAGAGAAAATCTGGGCAACAGCCCATCTGAGTATCTCATAAAACCAGCCCCCCAATCAGAATGCGGCATGATCAGCTTCTTACCCACCATTACCATGCATCCCACTACACCCGAACAGCCCGTCCAATTCCCCATTCCCCTTTCTTCCTCTTCCTTCTCTTCTTCCTATTCGAACCCACCACCCGACTCCACCCACTCCATCCCAATCCAAATTCAACGGCACCCCACTCATCCCAAATGGCAGAGAACCGGCACAACTACCTCTCAACGGCAACCCTGACGCCGTCGAAGATTTTCAAAAAACTGGTAAAATGTTTCAAAATTTTCGATCTTAACAAAACTTCATTTGAACTTGTATTGGAGTTCTTGTATTGGAGTTAGATCTCATTTTGAAGTGATTGTAATTTGGGCTATGGAAATTATCTTGGCATATGGATTGATAACTCATCTACTCCATGAATACCAACTGTTTGTAAAAACGTCTAAAAGGCCCTTCGGCCACTGCACATTACCAATCATACGTGCATCTCAACCACTACTCATTACCTATCATTCGTATGGTTATTTTTTTGCAATATCATGGTATTGGATCTGTTTTAGAATGAAACCGAGAGTGAATGGTATTGGATCAGTTTTTATAATGGTTCATGGCTACTAGTTTAAGAGTAACCCATGGAGGGTAATGTCTTCAATTGAAAAAACTGAAGCAAGGCACCTGACATGATTTACTAGTAGCTTATCCATTAATTGATGGCTACCATGATTTACTTATATGATTTTCAGCAATGACATGCTTGGCAAGAAAAAGAAGCTGAGAGTAATTTTACATGGAAATGCAAAGAATTTTGAATCAAATTATGTTATTTTGCTTATTATTGAGTTTTCCAATTATAGAGCATGTAAAAGGCAGTCTTAAAAACGTTATCTATGAACTCAGATTTGAGTGAGCTCTTCCATTGAGTTTTTGCTTATCTATGAACACAGATTTGAGTGAGTTCTTCTATGAACTCAGATTTTGAAATTGTCTTGGAGTGAGTTATTTTGCTTATCTATTGAGTTTTTGTCCTATATATGCTTACTTTCTTCCATATTTTTCAGCAAATGACAAGTTCAAGTACTCATTCCGTTTCAAGTTCGTGGACTTCAAAAGAGAAAGACAAAGCAAGGAATGAAAGGTTACTTCGTGAACATCAGTTGCTCGAAAAAGCCAAATATAAAGTGATAAAGAAGAACTATAAGGGAACTTTGAAGGCGTTATTGGCATCGTGGTTGTTTTTTATCGTAATTTCTGCTGTAATTTTTATGTATCCCAAAAATATTAGTGTATGTTGGGCAGTGATGCGACTCATGTAAGTTGTGACTTATGTAAGCTGTTTTTTTTAGCTTTAGCTTTGGATACTTGATTTGTAATGAACATGTGATGTAATGAACATGTAAGCTGTATTTTTATTGCATCGCCTACACTTTCCCTGTTTTGAAACAGTACTTGCACGATATTTGCAAGACATGCATCCCTACTCAAATATCGGATCAAATATTTCCATAAACATAAGTCTAGGACTGATTTTGGGACTAATTTTTTATGATCAACCTATATAACTTCAAGCAAAGCCTACTCAAATTCATCAAATAAACCTTGCAAAAATAATCCTTCATAAGATCAATGACATCCTTTACAAACAAACACTTGCTTATAAGTTCCATGACATCCTTTACATAAGTACATAACCCTTGGTGCTAATTACATAACACCAAACTCCCAAAAAAACACTTGAAATCCACAACATCACTTGAAATTTTAATCCACAAAAACTCCCAAAAAATCAGCCTTCAATCCACAAAACTCCCAAAAATATTGAGCTTCCATCCATCAAAACACCTTTTCTTCACAACCTTCAAATGCTTCACAACACTCATGTTACATTAATCACAAAACCATTAATTATATAACACTTAAATTGTTACAAAATCATTTCACATTTAAGGACTTATTTCCAAAATATCAAACCAAAAAAAAAAAAATATGATTCACATATATCACCAAATTTGATTAAGAATCCAAGTTAGTGTGTTCAACCTCAGCTATATGCCCAATATTCCTACATAAACAAGAACCAAACCAATAGAAAAAAATTAAAACTTTGATTAAAAACCAATAAATAAAAAACATTCAAAATCTACAATACTTGACTGAAGGACAGTCGTTCCTTACATGTCCCTCGTTTTTACAAATGCCACAAAATCTTTTCTTAATTGGTGCTCTCTTTTGGGTTCTTTGATCTCAAAGACTTTGGGCGCCCTTTCGTGGGCACCCGTGGAGGATCTTGCATCGTATGTGAAAAATTTGAGACAACCTCACTTCTTCTATTGTTCCCATCATTGTTTGGCTCCCCTCCACCTAGGCATTTTAATAGGTAATAAGAAATTTAATTCCAAGTAAATAGGCATAGCCAAGTTCAAATAAAGTATAAAAGCAAGTATACCTGGGCAATTTGTATCTTCAATATCTTCATGATCTTCCATCAAAAGTAGCTCTTTATGGGCCTTGTCTATGGCAAGGGAAGGGTAGTCAAGTTTTTTTTAGTCATTCCAAGTTCCGCAATGACGTAAAATTGCATCATCAACTTGTTTTTTCGCATTGTTAAAGCGTCCTGTGGTGTTACATGCCCTTCGGGAGTAGGTATGTCAATAATAGGTCGACTCTTAGCATTGATAGTCCATCTATCTAAAACATAGTGTTGTGACAAACTATGTAATTTATCTTTCTTGCAAAGTATACACATGATATGCCTACAGAGAATTTCCATAAGCTCAAACATATGGCATGTACAAGTCCCCTTGTCTCCTCCACTCTCCAAGGTCACAATATAGATAGGGGTGTCTTTGCCATGAGCTGTCACTATATAAGTCTTGCTTTCACCTTCATTGTACAATTTTGTTGACTTGTAGCCTTGACTAATGAAAAGCTCATTTTGGAAAATCATGAAAGACTTTCTTGTGTACACTATGGCAGCCTCTTCTTCAATTTTGTGAACTGTTTTCAATATGGCCAGGGTAGATTTTGTTCGCACATCCTTTTCTTTCTCTTTAAAATAACGTGCATCTAATACTTTCTCATATTGATGCACAAAATCACTGACTATAGTGCTGGAACGAACATAATCTTTGAAGAACTTGTTCATGCTTTCACTTTTTTGAGTTGTTGACATACTGGCACAAAATGTTGAATGCAAGTAAGCCGGAACCCACTTCTCCCGTCAGTTATAAAGATTCTGCAGCCATGCGTTATCTCCTAGCTCATACTTCACTAATATAACACTCCATTCCTGCTCAAACTCATCAATTGTAATTGTCTCATGAATACAATGATGAAAATCTTTTTGAAAGTCTAAAAATCTCTTATATGCATGAGCTAAATGTTTGGGAGATTTTTGCAGAATATGCCACAAGCACAACCTATGAGTTGTATTTGGGAGTACCTCTATAATGGCATTCGCCATTGCCTTGTCATTATTAGTAATTATGGTTACAGGGGCACGTCTAAGCATTGCCTCTTGCCATGTTCTCAATAACCATATATATGACTTGGCTGTTTCGTTAATCAACAAGGCACAACCAAACATTATGGTTTGGTGATGATGGTTAACTCTAGAAAATAGAACAAACGGCATCTTATAAATATTTGTCAAATATGTAGCATCAAATATAACATCTCCAAAATATTGGTATGCAGCCCTTAATCAAGCATCGGCCCAAAAATAACTTCCTATAAAACCATTATCATCAACTTGCATGGAGTACACAAATCCAGGCTATTTGCATTGTCGATCAAGAAAAGACGCATATAACATTTGTGCATCTCCCTCTTCAAAAAGTTTTCTCCTTTGGTTCCCTAAGTAATTTTCCACATCCTTGCCAATACACCCAACTTAAAGGCACCCCCTGCTTCTTTACTCAACACCGACATTATCTTCCTCGTCGGTACACCCGGACTCATTCAAAGTCATAATAAGTGTTTTTTTTTTGGACGCGTGTCACTCCCATATATCCACGAAGCAAACTAGTACTTCTCGGTGTAAGTAGCACGTGATTATGTTGAAGCACAAACTTACATACTATCCACTTTTCACCTTCTTTTTTTATCCCCATCAATGTTTTACAACAATCTTTGTCTCAGTGGGTTCCGGAATTATTCGTTCTTTTTGTTTTCCCTTTTCTCGCCGAAATCCTTCTCTTGAGCAAACATAGTCTACAGCACATAATGTTTTCTCCTCTTTCGACAATCGTGTATGCTGGGTTCGAATGGCAAAACCTTTTTTTCTTGCATACGCCTTGTAAAATGCTTGGGCGTCTTCTACGTCATCAAATACCATACCGATGAATGGCTCATTCAGAACACTACTCGAACAAGGTCTCAAATTCACTTCATCTTCCATATTCACTACATTTTCTACATTCAGATCATCACTCAGACGAACTTCATCTTCCAAATTCACAACATCTTCTACATTCACATCTTTCAAATTCCCAACATCTTCAACTTCATCACTATCAGAACTCCAAATTTGATCCTTTGTTATAAAATAAGAAACAAAAAGTCATTGTACAAATCACATCAAATCAAGTTTAATTGATAGACTAGTTTATAGCTAGCTTATGTTATATATATAGCTAGCTAATGGATTTTAGCTAGGGAGGTTGGAAAGGCAGGATCTATCAAATATTCCTTTCAATTTCTTTATTAACCACTATACTTTTAATTTAGTACGTGTAAGCTTGATTTATTTAATTATTAAAATGCAATTCGAGAATTGGAGGTATATTAATATATAGGTAAATGAACATGTAGATGACAATGCCCAAGTTGCCTTTTTGTTGCTTATCTTTTTGTAGTAGATATGCAGGCTTTTTGAGCACCATGCTTACATGTTCCATGGGACCACACTTGAAATATTAATCTACTCAACTTTTCTCTTCCCTTTGTCTTCAAAATTTATTATTTAGGGATGACTAATCTGGGGCATGCACTTATTTCTTAAAGTTAATTAATCAATGGTCTATTAAATATTATATAACTTATAAAGAATATTCGTATTTCATAAGATGCCCAATTTGAAACTCCACTTTAACGCTTTTTGCCCACTTTTTTTTTTTTTTTTATTAAAGAGTTAGAGTCACCTGTCCAAGAGTGACCCCTCCCCAATTTTATTAATAGCCCTCACTTGTGGCGGAGGAAAACCGTGGTTACAAAAAACAAGTATCTGGGGTACAACCAAAAAACCTAGCATACCAAAAACCAACCAACAACCATAAAAAATAAAACAACAAGAAAACGACAAAACCACAAGAAAAAACAAACCAAAACTAAGAAATACGAAGCAAAGGAGTCCCGGAATAGTCCATGCGAATAAGGCCACGCAACATGCGGGGAGTCTCCATCGAATGGGAGAAAGCTGAATCGTTACCAGAAGCTCCATTTTTGGCTAACCAATCTGCAACTTTATTTCCCTCTCGAAAAATATGGTGAATAGAGCAAGTCATAGAATTCATGATATCAAGAACTTCTTCCCAGAAGTCCTCCAAATACCAAACCCCACATCTTTTACTACACCACTAAGAAATAACAGTCATAGAATCAAGTTCAATTTCAACATGATTGAGAGATAAAGACCTACAAACCTGGAGTCCATGTAGGAGAGCTAGAAGCTCAGCTTGGTTATTAGAACCTGTGCCAGTAAAAGCGGAGAAAGCAAGGATTAATTTACCATGACCGTTTCGAATAATCCCACCTATGCCAGAAGCTCCTGGATTGCCCAAACTACTGCCATCTGTATTCAATTTAACCCAACCCTCCGAAGGCTTTTGCCATTTAATAATCTTGTAACTCCGAGCAGGAGGGAAACTAGGTTGAACCTGCAAACTCTCAAGTACCTGCAAATCAAAACCAGAGATGTGAGAGCTAGTATGTATATCACGGCAAATAGTACTAATCCACCTTCTGACAGAATGAATGATGTCAGCGGCCGTTTCAAATTGACCCTCCATACGCGCCAGACAACGCCTTCGCCAGAGACGCCAAGTAATAACCACCGGGAGAATTCCCACTATAATGCCCATTTGAGATGCTAATTTCGCACGACGAAACCAAGTTTGCACCGTATCTTTCCAAGTACGACCATTGACTATACCAAGATTAGCCCCAAAATGATGCCAAACAGTGCTAGCTATATCACCTGCAAACAAAACATGATTTTGGTCTTCATAATGACCGTTAGCACAGCAGTCACAACGAGAAGTAATAGGAATACCAATGCACCGAAGGTGATGATCAACACTCAAAGCCATATACCAGGCTTTCCACATATTGATAGACATCTTCAAAGGAAGACTTTTATGCCACATCCAAGAATGCCCTTCCAGAGATCCACCTCTAATACGAACACAATCCCAAGCCGACTTGGTGGAAAACAAACCATTATCATTTTTAGTCCATATCAACACATCCAGACCAAGTTTAGCTTTACAAATGTCCTCTAAAATACCGTCCAGATGTGCCGGACCCACTAACTGGAGAATAAAGTCCACATCCCAGTTATTAGATAATTTACAGTCTTTAACTTTCAAGAGAGAGTTACCCACAATAGGCATCTCGTTAGATAAAGGACCTCTTTCCCGCCATTTATCATACCAGAATAAAATATTACCGTCTTTTAAACGCCATTTAGTGCTATCCAAAACCAAAGGAAGAGATTTAGCAATCATACGCCAGAATCTAGTACCTTTATTAGGGTCAATAAGGGACCAAGGTTTGGTACCTACATATTTACCTTTAAAAAAATTAGCCCATAAAGAATTACCTTGAATGAGATTCCAAGCAAAACGGGTATGAAGGGCTTGTTGCATATCATCAAGATTTCTCAAAGCCAAGCCACCTTCATCCACGGGACGACATATAGAATTCCAGGCCACCCATTTTTTTTTCCTTTTACCATTAAACTCTCCCCAGAAAAAGGTACTCATCATACGATGAAGAGTATTGATAGTGGCTTGCGGAACCTGAAGAATAGCAAAAAGATGAAGAGCCATACTGGAGAGAACATGTCTCAATAAAATAAGTCTACCACCAGCTGAAAGAATTTTCATTTTCCAGCCAGAGATTTTCTTTTGGACTTTAGCCACCATATCTTCCAAATACACCTGTTTGAGACGGCCCAAAATAATAGGCACACCAAGATAGTTGAAAGGGAAAGATCCTTCTGAAAATCCAGTCATTCTTAATAAAAGCTCTTACGAGAAGAAATGATTTTATTAGAACAATAAATGGCAGATTTAGAATGATTAATGCATTGGCCCGACCAACTAGCATAAATATTAAGCACATCCAAAATTTCCTTGATGGCTTTGGAACTACCATTAGAAAAAAGCATCACATCATCAGCATACATGAGATGAGAGATAATAGGCGTACCTCGGGCTTGAGAGAATTGACCAAATTTCCTAGTCTCCACACTTTTCTTAATGAGACGAGATAGAATTTCTTGGAGAATAATAAATAAGTAGGGAGATAGGGGATCACCCTGCCGTAAGCCACGACCTCCTTGAAAAAAGCCTTTAGTAGTACCATTCATCATAATAGAAAACCAAGGAGTCGAAATACAAGTGCTGATTAGATCACAGAAGTTGGAGGAGAATCCAAAACAGCGAAGGACCTCTATAAGAAAAGACCAATCCACTCGATCATAGGCCTTGGCCATATCCAGCTTAATCATGATATTACCACCATGAGTCTTCTTGTTAATAGAATGGACCATTTCTTGAGTAATACTAATATTTTCAAAAATACTTCTTCCCGGAATGAAGGCGCCTTGTTCCCAAGAAATAATACGATCTAGTAAACCTGTCAAGTGATTAACAATAATCTTGGAACATATTTTATAAAAAACCGAACATAAGCTGATAGGCCTGAATTTATCAAACCCAGAAGGATTATCAACCTTTGGAATAAGAACCAGAAAAGAGGCCGTAAAAAATCTTGGGAGCTGTTTAGAAACAAAGAATTCCGATATGGCTTCCAAGACATCTTCTTTCACAATCTCCCAACAACTTTTGTAGAAACCCGAACCAAAACCATCAGGACCCGGAGCACTATTAGACGGGATAGAAGAAAGAGCTGAGAAAACCTCATTCAATGTAGGAACAGAGCACAGAATATTGCTATCAGCGTCTGAAATAACAGGAGAAATAAGAGAAGACAGATTTGGAAGAGATCTGTTCGGCATACCCTTCAGGAAATTAGAAAAAAAATCCACTGCCCCTTGATGAAGGCTCTCCGGCGAGTTAAAGATCATCCCATTCGAACATCTCATTTCCATCACTCTTTTACGCCGTTTGTTGGCAAGGCACGCATGAAAAAACTTTGTGTTCCGATCCCCTTCCATTTGCCCAGGTTTTCTCATACTGATATGGACCCAACAATTACCATCCAATAATTACACCCAACAGTTAGCTATCTATTACGTATATATGCCCAATAATTCCACCCAACACTCTTTGCACTTCTATATTACTGTCCAGATAATTCCAAGTAAACGATAGCTATGCTTTTCGATTCCTTTTGATTTCTTTTATTAGACCAAACTAGTACTCTTCAAAAAATTATGTCTGACATTTTTACAAATAGTTAGTGTCCTCAATTTCTATTTACATTTTTTAACACATTATTGTTTTGATAAGTAACAGGAAAGGGTGAAACAAGAGGAAATCCAGGGGAAAAAAACGAGACTGTATATCCAATGCAAAAGAGAGAAACAATAATTTGTTGGTATTGTGCAAAAATCAGAGGGTGCCTACAAAAAAAACAAAGTGCAGAACTATGTGTTGCTTTATAAAGTTCTTATATGTATTTTTTTGGTTAGGAAAGAGACTCTACAAAAGAGATAAACAATGAGCAAAAATAAAACCATTGATGGCGGCAACGACAACACAAATACTTGATTTCCTTCGTAGAGGGATCTTGAATGAGTGATTTTATAGTGATTTTGAATCCCTTATACAAACGGAGGCATCATAACTTTTTAAGTTGATTAAAAGACCAGTTGCTCATTGCAATCTATCCTGAACTCAAATAGGAAAAATAAACATGAAATGACCAGAGTGAGAGTAATGAAACATAAACTAAAATAGAAAAATAAGCTTCGGTAGTTTTGAAGACTGAACGGGGAGGGAAGGGGAAGAGAAATAATCATATGTTTTTCTTCTATTGTAAACAATCTCTAAAAGCTTACGTGTCGCATTTTTACTGTGGGTTTTTTTTCCTCCAAATACAACCGGGATGGTCCAAAGCGGCTCTGTAAGAATATTTCAGGAATAGAGTTTCATTGTGTTGACTTCCCAAGATCTTTCAGTAAATCGAAGAGCATGTTTTCCCATTCACGCGTTGTCCATGGGAAGTTTAAAGGTAACTTGTGCATGTGACATTAGATTCAAGAATACTGTTGGTTTTGCAGCACACCAGGAGGAGTGCCGAATGCATGTAAGTTTCATTTGTATTTGAAAAGATTTAGTATCCAGTTTATTTTGCTTAATGTTATTTAGTTTCTTGTCTTCCACAAAAGAAAAGAAGATGTAGATAATAAGTGGTAGGTTCAATATCTTTCCCACAAGAATGGCTGGATGACCATCAAATGGCGTGACAAGTTATTCTATGCAATACACCTTTGATGTATCATTTAATCTCTCATCAAACTCTAATTCTAGTAAAGCCTTCAATATTCAACAAAAAAAAAGCCCTTTTAGATATCTTTGGGGAAGAGAATAACTTTATTCGCAAGAATTGAAGTTTCAGATTTTCATAACTGAAGACCTTAACTGAGGTTACCTTATTTTTCAAATGGAAAACATCTTTCTTATCTCTTTTTCCAAAAATCAACAACAACTCATAAGAATATTTCAATAATGGAGTTTGGATCCTTCAGTAAATCAAAGCAGTTGTCTTCCCATTCTCGCATTGTACATTAGAAGTTCAAGATAACTTGTGCATCTGGCAATAGATTCAAGAATGCTACTAATTTTGTGGCACGCTAGTCAAAGTGCCGTATGCACATAAGTTTCTTTTGTATTTCAAATGATTTAATATACAGTTTCTTTTGCCGAATGCTTTTTAATTCTTTTTAATTCTTTTTATTTCTCAAAAGAAAAGAAGATATTGATAAGATGTCATAGGTTCAATATGTTTTCCACAATAATTGGCAGGATAGCCATCAAAGGACGTGATAAGTTATTCTATGCAATTCTTATCTATTGTATCATTTAATCTCTCATCGAAACCCTAATTTTCGTAAACTTTATTCAGCCAAAAAAACTCTTTATGATATCCTTGCTTAAGAGAACAACCTTATTCCCAAGAATTGAAGTTTCAGGTATTCAAAATTGTAGAGCTGAATTGAGGTTATCTAATTTTTAAAATGAATCTCTCTTTCTTATCACTTTTTCAAACCTCAACAACAACAATGCTTAATAATATTTTAAGAATGGAATTTGGTTGTGTCTACTACCCAAGATCCTTTAGTAAGTCAAAGCAATTGTCTTCCCATTCACGCATTGTCATAAAACGTTCAAGAGAACTTATGTATGTGGCAATAGATTCAAGAATACTATTGATTTTGTGCAAACCAGGAGAAGTGCCCAATGCACCTAAGTTTTTTTATATTTGAAATGATTAACTATACAGTTTCTTGTGCTTAATGTTATTTAATTTCTTGTATTTCACATAAGAAAGGAAGTAGTAGATAAGATGTGGTAGGTTCAATATGTTTTCCACAAGAATTGGAAGGATGGCCATCAAAGGATGTGATAAGTTATTCTATGAAATACATCTCCATTGTATCATTTTATCTCTCCTCGCACTCTAATTCTCATAAAGGCATCAATATTCAGTCAAAAAATACTCTATTCTTGCCAAAGAGAACAACCTTATCCACAAGAATTGAAATTTCAGATATTCATAATTGAATAGATGGACTGAGGTTACGTTATTTTTCAAAAGAAGTCTATCGACTCTCTTTCTTTTCACGTTCGCAAACATCAACAACAACAATCTTTAAAAATATTTTGAGAATAAAGTTTGGTTGTGTTGACTATCCAAAACCCTTCAGTAAATCAAAGCACTTGTCTTCTCATTCACGCATTGTCCAAGGGGTTCAAGATAACTTGTGCCTGTGGCGATAGATTCAAGAATGCCACTGATTTTGTTGCACACCAGTAGAAGTGTTCAATGCATGTAAATTTCTTTTGTATTTGAAATGATTTAGGATACAATTTCTTTTGCTTAATATTCATTTTTGTTCTTCAATTTCTTGTATTCAATAGAAGAAAAGAAGATGTAGATAAGATGTAGTAGGTTTCAAAGTTTTAAAAATCGTTTCGTACCGACCACTGGGCCAGTACAGGTACTACCTGTATTTCGTACCGGTCGAAACACCGGCCGTTTCAGCCTGTGTTTCGGCCTGTACCGGCCAATATTTCGGCCTTCGTTTTTTTTTTTTTTTTTAATTTTTTCAAACTACAAGCTCATTTTTTGACCCCTAATTCAGATTAGACTATTTATAATTTATATATATATGTATTTATATATAATTTATTTATATATAGATTATTATTTTTGAATATAATTTTGAACTATAATTTATTTATATATCGACTATTCCGAAATGTTATCCCGAAACGTTATCCCGAAACGGTACCGGTACCGAACTATTTCGTTTCAGTACCTTGACCGGTACAGCGTCCGATACGGTATTCAAAACATTGGTAGGTTTAATATGTTTCCCACAAGAATTGGCTGGATGATCATCAAAGGACATGATAACTTATTTTGATAACTTATTTAATGTCATTTCGTTTGGATAGTGAAAGTGTTTGAGAGTGTTTGTAAATAATAGTGAAAAAGTAATAATATAATATTGAATAGCAGTACGTTTGGGTACTGAGAGTTATAAATACTTCAAGATTCCGCAAAAAAAAAAAAAATGAAAAACTCTTTATGACATCCTTGGCGAAGAGAACAACCTTATTCACAAAACTAAAGTTTCAGATATTCATAATTGAAGAGTTGAATTGAGGTTACATTATTTTTAAAAAATAGTCTCTCTTCTTATCTCTTTTCAAACATTAACAACACCAATCCTTAAGAGTATTTTAAGAAGAGAAATCATAGTTGCAGTCGTGAGTCTACAAGCGCCGCACAAACACTTTGAAAAAAATGAATAAATATTGGACCTACATATTAAGTAAATTATTTTTTTAATAGTGGAACCACTCTTTTTCGAAGCGACTACACGGCACTTGCGCACTCTACAACTGTATGTAGCATTAATACTCTTTTAAGAATAGAGTTTGGTTTTGTTGTCGACTGCCCAAAATCCTTCCATAAATCAAAGTATTTGTCATCTCATTCACGCATTGTTCGTAAGAAGTTTAAGATAATTTGTGTTGTTGCAATAGATTTAAGAATATTGCTTATTTTGTAGCAGACTTGGAAAAGTGGTCAATGCACTTGAGTTTTCTTTTGTATTTGAAATGATTTAATACACAGTTTCTTTTGCTTAATGTTCTTTAAAAAAAACATATATATATTATTTTAATAACGTGAAGAATCCAAATTTCAAAAAATAAAAAATAAAAAAAATTAAGCTTTCAAATAATAAACTTAAAAACCCAAATATTCAATAAAGAGAAAAGCTTGGGGCCGGATGGGTGCCAAAATAATTTTCACACAGGCCAATAAAAGACAACCACATAGGCACTCTGGAAAAATCATAGATGAGCCCACATGCAGAGAACAAACACTCTCCCTCTCCTTTCTTCCCAAAACAAATGCGGCGAACACCTCACAGTCGGACTGGTTTCTCATCCTCCTATTCCTTCCTACCTTTTTGGCCTTTTCTTTTTTTTTTTTTTTTTTGCCAAAGCTTTTAAGGTTTTCCACTTATCACCCATCACCAAAAGAATAGTAGTACTATATTTTCCACCATAGGGAGGTTTTTATTTTCAGATGAAAGAATTTGGCTGGAGCAAAGTTAACCAGGATGTCAAATATACCAACGTCACTCTCTGAAATCTGCCTCACTCTCTCCCGTCTCACCATGTCCATCGCCGACCCATGGCCTTTTTCTTGAACCCCGTCGCCCGCTAGAGAAACACTTCTCCTTCAAAAAAACATAACATAACAAATTCACTACAACAAATATCCTTATTTGCTGGGAGTGATGCTCGTGGGAAAATGCATATATTCAGTGGGAAATGTATTTTTTTACACCAAATTTCTCCGTGGCAGACTGGTGGCATATAACTCGTGGAGAAATGCTATTTTGCTACCAAAATAACAAAGTTATGGGAAAAGCATTTTTTTCCCCCACGGCATCCGCGGCGGTTAAAACATTTTCTTCTCGTGGCAAATAAGGTCTCAATCCCATATGATATGGTGGGAAAAGCCATCATTATCCACGGAAAGAGTGGTGGCAAAATACATGAAACCATGACATACACTCGTGGGAAAAAAATTATTGCCATGCACAACATTCTTCGAAATCATATTTTCACCACAATTACGTTTGGTGGGAAATTAGTGTTTCCCACCAAACGTTGACAGGCGGAAAAAGTTATTTCCGCCTGCATGCGTTCAGTCGCAAATATATATTTCCCTCGATAGCCCAGTCATGGAGAGTACTAATTCCTCATGCGGAGGCTTCGTCACAAAAAACTCCAATGGACCACGATACAACTTTATGGCGGGGGTGACACTCATCGCAAAAGATCCATTTTAGTGGAAATGACACTTTCTCCCACCAAAGTCGGCTGGTGGGGAAAAATTACACACCACAGCTAGGTTTGGCTAGAAATGTGCATGTTCCCATGAATGTTTCTGAGTCACAATAAGTGCCAACATCCATTATTTCCCATGAATAGGATTCATTGGAAAAGAATTATTTACATGACATCTAGAAATTATTTTTTCCCGACCAACTACCTAGATATGTATAAAGAGAAGGAAATTTTTCCCAAGAAAATACGTTGTCGAAAATAACATTATTGTGACCATTAACTATGATTGACCACATCAACCATTCTTAAATACAGAATTTGCCACCACTCTCATCTGCCTGTAGGGAAAAAACCTGTCGTGAGTCATTTGTTTGCGGGATAATTAATTATCCCACAATCTTCATACCACTCAAACATCATTTTATTGCACCTCATGCCAACTCAACAGATCGACCATCAACAAATAAATCCAACACCATATCAAATGATTCCAACCAAGTCAAATGATAACCCACATTATATATAACATATTGTTGAGTTAATTTACAATTCTTGTGGAGTGTTGGGTATATTAAGGCCATGACAATACAGAATTTGTAGCACATAGAACTCAAGTCCAGCAGGGAATTAACAAACAACATTCAGTAATGAAAACCACAAATCCTTGGAAGGCAGTACATGTATGATTATAATTTTTTCACATATACACATTAGTCCACACATCAACATGACGTTTAAGCTGTGTTCTCCAAATTTGTTGTCTCATAGTTACCTGAAAATACCATGTATTTAACACAATTAGCCAATAGAAAACATTAATTTCCTAGCTATTGGGACATTACTATAGCAAATAAAATCACCTTGGTTACTAATATATATCTCGGAGATTAACCTACTGCCAACTGCTAAAACTGACCCCATATCCAACCACTTTTATTTCATACACCTATTCCCAAGTGTATGAAATTTTGTGGTCCCACCAGTTTATGAATCCTCCAAATACACATTAGTTGTAAGTATAATATCGTTCTAGACTCGGCCACCATGGAGTTGCCGATTCAGAAATTTGTTTGTTTAGAGGAAAAGATCAAGCAATTTTCGAATGGCTACTCCATTTGCACGGGAAAATATTGGACAAGAAAGCATCAAAAATGTTTGGTACTATAAATAGGGTGTTTTATTTATTCCCTAGCAAAATAAAACAGATTGGACATTATGTTTTAACCATTGCCACACACACACGCATATATATATATATATATATATGTATATATAATATTAACTGGAACTACTAGAGCCGCTGAAATAATAAATTTCCCAGTGACTTTCTCAAACCCAACTTTATAAGTATCTCATAAAGGATACCTTCTCATACCCAACTAACATCACCAAAGTTGCAATCTATACTTGATATATATAACCAAACTGCAAAGCACCTCAATAGGAAAATATGTGCAAACAGAGATGTATAGGCTAAGCAATCACTATGTATTCAACAAATAACCAAGAATTAATAACTTCAATCTCAGCAAGTCCAAGTTTTATACTTACTGTTGTCCTGCATGTTTGTAATACCTCATGTTTGCCTATTAGCTGAACTCCTCTTCATCACCATCAATTCAAATTGCCGCACTTCCATGAAATTTGTCTGATTATGAGTTTTTCCCCAAACTTGCAATCCGAATGAAAGTCACTGACATTTGCCTCCCAATTCTGGTTTAATAAATACACAAAGCTACAACCCATTAAGTAAAGGAAAACGTATAGACAAATTACCCCTTCATAATGAACACAACTCTCTCTGAATAGTTTTATAACCAAATACATCGACTGCCTTGAATCTATACAACCAATCAAAAATTAGATCTTATCATTTAATTCCCAAAATAGAGCCAACTTTGTCTTAAAAACCAGCTTCATTTCCCTGCCACTGGTTCTAACACATCCTAGCTAAGATAACCTACACTTCAACTACCAAAATGATTTGTTGTGTGTTTCAAATTGCCATGGCCATTGGATTGTTTCATCCACAAAAAACCTCTACAAAAATGATAGGTGCTGCACCATGATAGCAAGATGCCTAAGCATCTCGCTCAGTCTCTCTATGAGACTCGCTATTACCCTCCAACTCAGAGATTCAAAAATTCATTGCTTTTTCAAAATCAGAAAAGCCCCTCCTCATAGCTTCAATTTCACCCATCATGCTATCTAGTTTGCTCTTGTACATTTCTGCATCACTCTTGTGTCGTTCATTTTCCTCCACTAGCAACATAAAAGATTTGTTCTTCTTCATTGAAGGAGAGGGGTCGGGAATGACCATGTGCCCCATCCCTGTTGCATACCCTGATCTGAAGCCTAGCACGTCTTTGAAAATTTCTTCAGCCGCTTCATGTACGTCCTCTCCAGGATCTTTCTCATTCAATCTCTCTACCATCAGATTCTGAAAATATGTGAATAATATAACCAGCTATGCAAATAACATTACTCACGTGACATTGATAAATTTGTCCCTCCGTGCTGACCAATGGTTTCTTTATAAAAAGCAACCATATTAGGGGTCGTCTCCCACTGCCACACATCATGTCAGTTAAGGCACTATTAACCCAACACAATTTGTTTACTTATATTATAATTCAGAATTTGCACAAATCTTCTCTTCCAATATCCCTACAAATAACTTCCTCCCGCCTGTGTGTTTAACCTTTAGCTTTTGCCTATTCGTAATGTTTCTTTGAGACTTCTCCTATATGTTTTTAAAGATATCAAGCCCCATTTATGAAATGAGAATGACATTTGAGCAATGGTTTGTAAGGAGCCCTTTTATGCTATAAGACAGGAAAAAACTTGGTGTAAATGCTATACGTTAGAAAAGGAGTCATTTATATAAACTTTTTTAATTCAAATAATAGAGCAGAGAAAATTGGTATCAATGAATGGCCTTTCTTAGTCCTCTACTAGAGAACTAAGGAAGGCCTTTATGCAATTTATTAAAAATTAACTTCTTGCGCTACGAGTTAACTAGCCCATTTTTCTGATTTGATAGATAGAAAATCAGACATATAATGTTAGAACTTTTCTCTAGTTATCCATAGCACAAGGCCTAGACAGCATATGTGATTCCTAGTAATCAAACATCTTAGCAGTGTTTGAACATTATTTAAATTTACCTTTAATTAATTGCTTTATTTTGGGTCTAAACATCAAGTAATTAATGAATGGAGATCGTTATGTAGGCTTTGTTTAAATATATAGGATGGGTATTATGAGTCCTTTAAATGTGTTGTAATTCATATTAATCGGACATTCGCACTGATTATATATTAATGGTAAAGATTGCTGCTTCAGGTTATTAATTAACTATTTGGCCATTCTTTCTATACATTAATACATAATTTTTATAGCTAGCTGCATCCTCCTTCTTTCTATAATTATTTAAAAAGGCAGTAAAATATATGTATGTCACATATAAGCTGTACCATGTCACCTATGCAATCTAAATATTAAATATGCAGAAGCTGAAATAAAATCCAAATGAACATACCATGAATGCCCCGCTTGCCCACATTTCACAAAGCCACTACCAAGAAGGTTTTTCCACCGTTGATGGCCCACCACGTAGGGCCTCCTCATGCGATTCATATTTCTTGTAGACTTTGTGAAGTTCATAATGATAGGCATTGTATTTATCACACAAATGCTTTTGAACCATTTCCCGAACATTGTCTTTTCTCCAATCTAGTACAAAGTTTGCCTGCAAGTTCAATTTAAGTAACTTGTCACATTCAAATCAAATGCATATAAAAGAAATGACATAAACCCATCAACATTTTAATGGGTTACTATAATTATCTAGTCCTACCCTAACGCGGTCAACAAGCTCTTGCTTCTCCTCCTCAGGTATAGAACTCCAGCTTGCATGCCTTAGTTCAGCATATACTTTAACAATCCACATGACTCGCCCAGTGAAGATGGAGGCATTTTCACACGATGGACCTCGACGACCATCCTTTACGACCAATGGAATCTTACCCACCTTCCGGAGGCGTTCAAATATTGTGCATCTTGCAGGCCCTCGGCCCCGTTTCTTAGGCGGTGGATCTATACATAGATAAATTATTCTGTTAAACCAAGTTGTAAAATACAGCTCCAAAAACGTCCTTTAAATGCATTAACTTTTTCTTCTCTATGAATTGATATGGAAAAGAAACGTAACTATGGGAAAAATTGATGGCATACCTGTATTAATATTCCCCTTTCCTCCCTGTCCTACATCCATGGACTATTGTACAGCAGCACCTCCTACGTCCTCAGTCTCTTCATTTGAGTCTGGCTCGTCTCGTAAAATGGGAGTCAGAGGCACTGCTTCTGCCTCTAGGCTGCTGCTACGTATGATAGGTCTTAAGTGTCGAAGTCGCCCCCTCCTTCCCCTCTTGACAGATCGCCATATCTTTATGGTTGCTGGAATTCAATATACTTTTTAACATGCAACCAACAAACAAGCGTCAATACTATATGAGTGTTTCATATTATAACTACGTAGACTATGTTCGCTTTGGCATTGCCCACTATCTACCATTAGTCACTATTTATTACAAGTTTTTCTCCTCTTGAACATGTAAGAATATCACGCTTGTTTATCATTTTAAAACATACAGCTGATCCCTTTTGTCTGCACTGTTTTATTTGTTTGATTTGCATTTGAATCACTTGGTTAAGGGTATGGTTCTCATTGTCCAATTAACTTTCTATATAGATTGTTTTCCCCTTCATCACTTACTGCTTTTCCACAGATTATATGATGAAGGGGATCTAAAAGTTTTTCCAAATCACAATGTTAAGGCTGTGAAGGTACAGTTGTGCTCATGAATTGTATGCAAGTCAAAAAACCTTCATATTTGTAATTTTACAATGCATTGTCTGAGTATATCTAATAGGACCTGCAAACCTAATTTTGTCCACTGCCCTTATGCGTATTATTAGTTTCAGTATCAAACTTCCAACAAGATGGGTATTCAAACTCTTGTTTTGTTTAACAATGATAATGTATCAGATTGCTATGTATTACCCATACTTAAAAACAACTAAGAACCTCTGCTGAAAGCCCATCATCTAGATAAACAGTAGGTATGAAAAAGGCATGTTTTTTGGTAGCATGTAATATTAAAACCAGACTAAACTCTTTTGAAATCTTGTACATTTGTGGTGCTTTTATACTATGTTTGTGAGCAAAGATGTAGAGTGTTTACAAATGCATGTAGTGCCAAAGTCTCATGTAATAGGGGGCTAGTTGTCCTCATACCCATCAACGAGATGCCAAGTATAAACACCATTTGCAAACTGCTATGAGAATAAATACGTCCGAAGGTTCTCAATAATCCCTACCTCAAATAACAAAAACATGGCTGAAAAAAGATAATGGAAAGACTCGAGTACTTGAATATATCCCCTTAGAAGCTGTGCAAAGTGTATTCAAACCATTTGAAGTGGCCGAAATCAATGGGCCCCTTGAAAACATGGGCCGTTGGTCACCCGATTCTCACCCAGAACAGAGGTCAAGAAAAGAAGCAAGGGGAAGAGAAGTAGGGAGAAGAAGAGATGCACCTTCAGATTAAAAAGCCCAGACTTGCTCAGGGGAGGATTAGCTGGAACTTCCTTACACCTTTGGTGTACAGGTTGGAATCAGGGAAGGAATAGGCCTCTGGTTCACCAAATTGCCCGTCCGCCTTCTACCTTCTATTTTCCCTCCAGCAAAGTCATTAATCCCTCAACAACAGGCCAGCTGTCCTTATGGATCCATCACGTGTAGATCTTTCTGGTCTGGAAGTGACCCTTTCTGGCGCCATTTTGGTGAATAAAATTCCCGCCTACTAATTCAAGATCTGATCTTCACCTGTGCTAATTATAATGAAGGAATATTAATTAGTACCCACATGTACAACCACATATCAAGGAAACGCTGTTATAAAATACCTTTAAAATCCATGGAAATTTTAAGCTTTTATTGGAATTTAATCAAACCCATTATTACGCTTTCTTAATTTGTATCACAAATTCCAACTGATTAGTGAAAATACCATAATCATCAATTGTCTCTTAGGAGAAAGGAAATTTAATTTATTTCCTTTTACTATACAAGAACCATCAATGACCAATGTATAATTTAGTGTTCACCTTACGCCATAAAACCTCATTTCATGTGTTTTCTTAACATCTGAGTAACGTAAAAACTAAAACCATCACTATGCAACTATTTCTCAATTATTTTGTCCTCATATCTGAATTGCTTGACATGGCAAGTCAAAAGCATTTTCCCCTTGATAACAGTCCCCATTTCCAGCAAGCATAATTTCCCACTTTTCTGGTGTTGTGCATGCAATCTTCCAATGAAGAATACTCATCCAGAAATCATTGCTAAGAAGGGATGCACATATAAACTATGTCCATTTCCTGGATTGCTCCCCAACAACTATGTCATCCATACCAGAATATGTGCATACATTTCATTCCATATGTGAAATGGGACATGCAATGCTGACCAAATGTGTGTTTCTAGTGTGACTATGTTACACATTTGCATGATTTTTCCGTGTGTTTTGCACGGGTCACATATACACATCATGGGTCAATTTGTGAAATTTACCCCCATTTCATAACATACACAACCCATCATCTTAGACCCCCTAGCTGGCAATTCAAATGTGTCCTTCCCACTAGTTGAATCAATCATCAATTTGTTCCTCTCCCTTTGAGAAGGTGTTCCACAACGTAAGCTCTGAATAAAGATAAAAATCTGCAAACAATATTAAAACCTTCATGAGTAATTAATAACTTTGATTGCCTAGCTAACAATTTGTGACATTGATTGTCAAGTATTGAACTACTCAAAACCAGCATTGTAGATGGATAGATTGCTAAACCATCCAATATTTAATTGCTGCAAGAATATGTCAGTTGCTTCTTAATGGACTTCAAGGTCTCCAAACTTTTTTTCTTCTCTATCTCTCACATTACATGACAGATCTTGTTGCTTGAGAAGGCTTTGCGTGAAATGCGATCGGAAAATATAAGCAATCAAGTTTGCTGCTGATTCTAAGTTACTGCATGAGGCAACTGCTTTAGTCACTAGCATTGAGGAGAAATCTTTGGAGGTAGAGGTGAAATTGGTGCTGGTGAGGCCAAGCTTGCTGAGGTGAGCAGAAAGAGTGCAGAAATTGAGAGAAAATCACAAGTCTTGAACTCTCGAGAAGCTACAATTCAAATGGACCGCTTATCCTTCATTTCTGAGTAAACATAACTCTTCTGACCTTTGCTATATCCATACTCTTGCTCTGGAATCTTTGTGCTACTGAGTGTTGTACATTTTTTTTTATAAATTTTTTTTCTTTCCTGTATAAGTTTTTTTCAGTTAATTAGTGAGGGCAATTTTACATCAAGCTAAATTTTCCCACTCAATTAATTAAGTTGTTTGTACTTCTTGCAGACGAGAGTCCTATGATTCTACTTTATCCATTAAAAGCGAGGACATGCGAGGATGGGGAAGAAAATGAAACACGGAGGGAGAAGAGATTTTAGCCAAGGGTCAAAGAGAAATTAACCAAAGAGAGTATAGGGCATATGTGAACGATATCATAACAAGCAGCAAGAAAAGGACCTTGAAGGGTCAAAGAGCTATGAATGATGCAACCAACATTAGATTGAAAAGGAAAGAAGATGACATAAACAGGAAGTTTTCAAATTTAACTTTGAGAGAGCAGGCAAGTATTTCTCTGTGTTGTGTGGTTGCTAAATCTGTTGACTTATGTATTAATATATCATTTTAGCAGGAATTTGATGCCATGAGGACAAACTTGGAGATGAAAGAGAAAGAGCTACTTGCATTAGAAGAAAAGCTCAATGCTAGAGAAAGAGTAAGTTCTTACACCATGTTCTTTTAAGTGGAATACTTTTTATCAAAAATCTGCCATCTTGGTAGCATGTGCTTTATCATTTTATATTTCATCTAGTGTGTGTTGGTAGCAGTAGAATTAGTATAGATTGGAGAGCTATTGAAACTATGTGAAGAGCAGCATCGGCTTCAAGTGAGTGAAGAAGAGAGATCAGAATATGTAGCAATCAATTAGAACTAAAACAGGAGATCAATGATTACTTTTGTATCAAAAGAACTACTGCTGAAGGATGCTAAATATTTAAAGAGAGATCTTGAGACCGATATGCAAGCAAAAGCTCGAGGACAAAGAGACTAGCTAATATGTTAATAACTTGAGAGAAATAGCTAGGAGAGAAATGGAAGGAATTAAACTTGAGAGAGTTAAAATAGATATGGTTAGACAAGATGCTGATGAAAACAGAACATATCTTGAAAGGTGCCAAGTGGAAATGCAAAAGGATATTGATGAGTTTGCTGACCTTAGCAAGCAAGTTGAAAGATCAGCTTCTGTCCAATTTGTTAAGGACCTTTGGCCATTAATAGCAATGCTAAACTAAAATGGCCATTTTTTCCCCTGCTCGGAGCGGCTCCATGGTTTGTTTCAAGAACCACTGAGGGTATGCCACTATTGTTATTACTACCAATTATCTCTTGATGATTGACAACATGGATACCCTAAGTAGGAAAACCCCATCAACAGGGCTGCACTTATGCAAAAAGGGGATCTTCTACTAGGCTGCTAGGTATATATAGAGAGAACCATACTCTACGTAAATATTAAGAGAAGACGAAAAAGAAAACTGCAAACCATGAATTATTTGATAATCAGAACAGGTGCTAGATGTGTGGGCAATTTTAAGGTACTGCTTTCATTATCAATTTTAGCACTGCTATTACATTCATAAGATTATTGGTTTAAACATTGTTGATGTTCTTGGACAATTTGAATAGGTATGATAATTTGAATGAAGACTATGTAGATTTGGGTAATACGCAATTCCCACCTTAGCTTCGCCGACAATCTCCTCAACTTTTGTGTTTCTTCATTGAACTGGTGTGCTATCTGCATGCAACCAGAAAGACCAAATAAGCTACAGGACATACATATATATATCAATATATTTTCAATGTGATTTCTAATACTTACGCTTATAAAGGGGAATGTGAAATGGGGGCAGAAAATGAATCATTCATGAAACCACGATGGGTGTAAGCCTAGATCTATTATAAAAAATGAAGGCAATCATAGGGATAAACAATCCTATTTGTCTAGCATAGGGCTTAAAACAATACATAGGGTCTTAATTCAAAGAACTTCCCATATATATGCCCATTGTCATGAGTACATAATGAATATCAACTTAAAAATCATAATAATCAATACAAATATGTCTTACCGTCATCATCATCTTACTCCTCGTGCATATGAGTCTCAGAGTCGCTACTGGAGTTACCCTCGTCAAGTGGGTCATCATCAATGAAGACATCATTGTCAACTGGTTGGGACAGGTCTTGACGTGATATGCTTAATAGATCAACAAGCAAATGCTCTTCATCGACTCGACTCAACGGATCGACCATGGTTGATTCACTCTCGAGGATAGGGGGATAGTTGTTCACATTATTGTGACTATCATCTTCTGCTTCACCCCTTGATGATTCGTCATCATCAATCTCCTCCTCAACAGTAGTCATCGAAGGAATTTTGTAAACATTCCTATTTGTAATCTTATGGACGACATGCCAACTACCACCCACTGTCGGATCCGTGAGATAAAATACCTGAGTTGCTTGACATGCAAGGGCAAAAGGCTCATCTTTATACCATTGCCCCGCAGTATTCACTAACGTTAAGTGGTCTCTAACACGTATCCCCCTTCTCGGGTCACCAACGTCATACCAAGCACATTGAAAAAGATATACCTTATGCCACCCCATGTAGCGTAATTCTATAATATCATGTAACACACCATAGAAGTCAACAGGGGATCCCTGATGCGACCCATGAACCACCACCCCGCTGTTTTGAGTACGACGATGCCTTTCACGCTCTTTCGAATGAAAGCGAATACCATTCACTATGCATCCAGCATATTATGCGACCCAGGGATCTGGACCACATGCTAATGCATATATGTCATCGGTTACCGCGCTTGGACTACTTGCATGCAACTCTCGAATCTGCCATACAAAATGACAAAAGAAAACACAGTTATGACTTACCGTCATGCTTAATCTAAGGGGTACAAATGGAAACAATGAATATTGATTTCTTACATGAGATTTGAACCACGATGGGAATTTGCTCTGGTGCCTACGATCGATGTTATGAGGGTCCTCTTCTTTCATCTTGTTATAGTGTTCCCTGCATATATGGGAAGCTAACGTAACTAGGAGAGTAAAAAAAATAAAAATTTAATAACTTTGGAAACTTTCTAAAAATGTTGTACTTACTCTATGTATTGTTCAACCTCCGTGCAATTATTAAGTACGTACCAACAGGCCTTGGCCATTAGTGTATCTGCTAATTTGTGCGACCTTGCTATCCCCAATGGTCGTGTCTTTTGTGAGAAAACAGATAAACTTGGCTCACTTCCCGACCCAGTCGCACCGACAACATCACTGTTACGTTCCTCTCGGTTATATCTAGTCTCAATATCATTAAGGTACATAGAGCAAAATGTAAGGCACTCGAGATGAAGATATGCCTCAACAATTGAGCCTTCTGGATGGGCTCTGTTGTGAACGTACCGCTTGAACTTCCCTAGATACCTTTCAAAAGGGTACATCCATCTGTATGGGACGGGTCCTGCCAGTAATGCCTCCTCTGGTAGGTGAACAGCAAGGTGCACCATGATATCAAAAAATGCAGGAGGGAATATCATTTCTAGTTTGCAGAGAATTACGGGAATATTTTCCTGAAGCCGATGCAACACTGATATGTTCAAAGTTCGTGAACATAATTCTTTGAAGAAATAGCTAAAATCTATTAAGGCTTGACGCACATCGGCCCGTAAGAACCCACCAATCACAACCGGCAACAGTGCTTGAATAAAGATATGACAGTCATGGCTCTTCATTCCACTAATTTTCCCATCACTAACATTGACACAACGGGCTATGTTCGAGGCAAATCCATCAGGGAATTTCACATTTGACAACGAGGCACAAAACGTCCTTCTCTCATTCAAATTTAACATGTAGCAAGGAAGACTTATACTAATACGATCGCCATCACATTGTAAATGCAATTCTTTCCTTAGTCCAAGATTAGCCAAATCCCTGCGTGCATTGGCGGAGTCCATAGTTTTTCCTTCAATATTCAGCAATGTTCCCAAAACGTTATCGCATATATTTTTCTCAATATGCATGACATCCAAGTTATGTCTCAAACCCAAGTCTAACCAGTAAGGAAGCTCAAAAAATATTGATTTTTTTGTCCAATTTAGTTGATTAGGTGTTCGTTTCCCCTTCAAAGAAGATTTACCAAACTGGACATGTGACAAGAGAGCCAATTGTTCAATTAAATCCTCTCCCTCAACCCTTGATGGTTGGACTCGGTGCTCCTCGTACCCATTAAAAGCATTTTTTTTTCCATCTCCAAGTGTCATCTAGGGCCAACCATCGTCGAATACCCATATATCAATGTTTGTGCCCATAAACCAACGATTGTGAATCTGTGTCAGCTGTACATGAAGGGCATGCCATCTTGCCCTTTGTGCTCCAACCAGAAAGATTGGCATATGCGGGAAAGTCATTGATAGTCCAAAGCAACGCTGCATGCAATCTAAACATTTGCCCATTGTACGCATCATAGGTATGAATACCCTCTTCCCATAACTCCCTCAACTCATCGACAAGAGGGCGCAAGAACACATCAATATCATTTCCTGGTGCCTTTGGGCCAGGGTAGCAACGACAACATGGTATATGGATCTTTCATACATGACCAAGGGGGCAAGTTGTAAGGCACAAGTAGGACCGGCCATATGTTGTACGGTTTGCTCATGTTATTGAATGGGTTAAACCCATCACTCACCAAACCAAGTCTAACATTGCGAGGATCTTGGGAAAACCAACTATGTTTTTCATCAAAGTCTTTCCATACCTTAGAATCGGCTGGATGACGCATGCATGTCGGATCGTCAACACGTGCTTCTACATGCCATCTCATGGCTTGGGCTGTCTTCTTTGACATAAATAGCCTTTGCAAGCGAGGCTTCAGGGGGAAATATCGGAGAACTTTTTGTGGTATTCCCTGTTGCTTACTTGTATTTACAATCCACCTAGATGCGTTACATTTAGGGCACTCATTGTAATCAGCATTTTCCTTCCAAAACAATGCACAATTATTTGGGCACACATGTATCTTTTTGTAACTAAAGCCCAAGTCATGCTCCAAGTGACGAGAATGAGTCAGGGAATAGAGCATGGGGAAATGCAACTTTCAAAAGCTTTATAACCATGTCAAAGGACTTCACGGTCCAACCACCAATGCTCTTGATGTGAAGCAACTTGACTATAAATGATAGCTTTGAGAACTTAGTACATGAAGGATAAAGTAGACGTCGTGCGTCGGCTACCAAATCCTCGAATTTAAGGTTTGTTGGAGTATTAGAGGTGGAGGGTTGATCATAAGGGGCCGCATTTCCATCATTTCTAGTTGAATTATCCATAAACGACCTATGACGAATATCATCTAACATCTCATCAAAATCATCAATGTAGTCATTGTAAGCTGATGCATTGTCACCTTCATCATCAGAAAATGTAACATCTAGGAACGGATCATCTTCTCCATGGAATATCCATTACGTATAAGTTGGATCAATCCCTATGATAAACAAATGATCTTCGACTGTCACAGAAGAGTGGAAAGCTCTATTTCGGCATCTACTATAGGGACACCTAATGTGATCGGATCCAAGTGTGTGGGCTTGAGCCATAGCCAGGAATTGCTTAACACCTTCACCATATTCAATCGAATGCCATCTATCTTCGATAAACATCCAAGCCTTATCCATCAGAGCAGCTGCCCAACTATGGGAAAAGAGATTGGAAAATATAGAGTTAGGGGATAATCAATGAGAATGAATGTAGAAGATCATTTCTTGGAGTGGAGGTATTTACCGGGATATCTGAAAAAAGTAGCATAGAATGGAAAATGAGGAAATCCATCAAGCTGAAATCTATTTGCATTGTGGTTTGTGGGTAGGTAGAGGTGGACATGTATGTTTAATTGGTGGGTTTTAAAGTTGATCAAGCGAAATGTGTTGTAAACTGGTGGAGTAACCTTGCCTATTAGGTGTACAGGTTCTCATAAATGCCTAAATAAAATTGTGTTCGATGAAATTAGCATTATGTGTATTTTCAGGTTGAATGAAGGAAGAGGCCAGAGAATTAGGCACTATAATTGAAATAAGGAGCCCATACTCGGAAATTAAGGAGGGAAAATGCATGTTTTTTTGTATTCTATTACATGTCAATGCAACAATTATAAAATAAAGTAGAATTTAAGTTTGATATATATAGCCATATATATATATATATGGCTGGTCCCTACTACAACTCAAGGGCATATAAAATCTGTGGTGATTGAAGGCGAAGGGCACTCATTGAAATGGCATGTCCGCAGGTATATCTTGGTCGAATTATTCCGTGACCGAAGTAGGCTAAGTTATAGGTCTTGTGGTGTTTTCTTTTGAAATGCATTATCTTTGATTCTAAGAGAATTTTATTCAGTATGTTCTTAGGGAGGATGAACCTTGTTTCTCAATTAGAGAGGGGGGCTATCCACTGCCCTCGTTAACTTCCACGCAAGGTAGGCGGAGCAGGCAATAAATCAGAATGTTCAAAATCGGAAAAGGCAAACTAATATGCAAAATAGAGGCTTTTTCATTGTCTGATTATGAGTTTGTGTCCAAATTGTCTGCCTATGGCCTAAGATGGTATTACACTTATGAAGATCTGGACAATTATGAAGATAATGTCACATTTCACATTAGTTTACGCATAAAAGCCACGTAATTGAAATATCCGAAAACTCTATCATTTCAAATTGCACCAAACAATTATAGTTTAAGTTTGAGTATGTTTTGACAAAAGATATAAAGGAAAATATTGTTAGTTTCCTTTATAGAAGCAGAAATTATTTCGGATACATCAATGATTATATCAACATAGATGCAAGCAGCATCTATAGTAAATATAAGAACATGGTATAAATGTAGGCTTTTCCTGAAATGCATAACCAAGATTATCATGGGGCAGCAAAGGAAAAAATAATATGAAAAGCATGAAAATGAATCAATGCACGAAACTAACTAAAAAGATAATGAAACCAAAAGAGACAACAGATTCACGGTCCATAGTGCCACATATTAATGTAACATATAAATTTTAAATATATCTATATATATATATATATATGCAGATTCAGAAGGGCAGCAGATGCACAAGTAGAGAGTATACCTTAGTAAGATTTGGATGATCTAGTTTATGCCACACAGCAACATTCTTGCGTAAAAGCTGCCAACACATGACGCAATACGTTAGAACTTCTGTCCTATGACCCTAGAACTCCAATCGAGCAATTTAACTTGGTATCACAAAGCTACAGACCACGGAAGAAACTGTTAACAGCGTCTGGGAATGACTTGTTGTTAATGAAATATAACAAATGTAACCCACTTAGCATTACAAATTAAAAAGAGGCTAACATAAGCAAGCAAAGAAATTCAGGTGATCGGCTGAATTGTGATGACGAGGAGAGGATTCAACTAAAAATATATTTAGATACACAATTCAGCCTAGCTATCTGAGCACTCCAACTTACTATCACATAGAAATGCACTGTCACCACAGGAGTGTCAGATGCCACACTCCTTGCAGGATTACACGGGTCCTACATCCCATGCTGAAAGAATTCACCTTGTACATTCCCAATGAGTACTTTTTTGGTTGGGTGCTTTTATACTATTGAACAGTGGAGTAGTGACAAATAAAATCAATCCTCAAAATCTTACCAAAGTTTACCATACATAACATAAAATAAAATAAAAAATGAGCTTCCTAAGAGAAGATGTTTTGGTTTTTTGGTACTATTGTCACTATATTTAGAAGACGCCAAGTTTTAGGAATTTTTCCAAAAGCATGTTATTGACAGTATTCCATGGCCACCCGAAAGGCAGTAAAAAACTAAATACAAAAGGTACAGTCGTGGGAATATGCACAAATGCTGGGAAAGAACTTTAGTTGTGCGTAATTTAATGCGTCAGTTGGAGACTCTGAAACTTCTATTTATAACTGAATCTAGAACTTCTTTTATGAACACTTAACATTCTAAAAGTAAATCACGAACATATACCATGTTGTAGAAAATGATACGTCTCTGTCTAATAGGGTGCATATGGTTTGAAAGAAATGGGAGATGGTATCGAAGATAAAGAACGCTCATTGGGGAGATATTCCGTTAAATTTTGTCATGAGTACGACCAGTTCCTCGGTTAAAGTGTTTGTGTAAAACAGATAATTTTGCTTACCCAGAAATTGGTTCAAATTGCGTTTAGTTTCTATTCGTTTGTGGAAGTAACAAAGGTGTTTCCTTTGTATACATCATGTGTAATTATATTATGCCTATATCTTGAATACATTATTACTTATCAAAACAATTGCAATGGTCTTACCGATTGAAATAACATCAAGGAGGAAGCGAATATAAATAGGGAAATAAAAAAAATACTAAACCAGAGTCCACAAACATTTTCACTGTATGCACCAAAAAGTAGAAGATGCAGAGTGGTGATATGAGGTAGGCAGCAATTTTTGGTTTATTCATTTTAACTTCCTATATAACTGACAAGGAAAGTAGTGAGGTGAAAATAAACAAAATTGGATTTAGCACAACAAAGTGGTGGGAGAAGGTTGCAGAAAGTCAGTTTGTGGAGTAAAATCCTCCAAACCAATACCTCTGACTCGATCTTTCTATCCATAAAGCATCACCACAACAGGGATCTCTCTATAATCAACTGACATGGATATTGGGTAACTGAACCAAACAGTACTCCATTAAATCAGACCACTAAATCAGCGAATATTATCAAACATACCCAATGATGTTTTTCCCCAATAAAACTCTATAAAAAGAGAAATTTGATGAAAACGGATTTGTGGCAATTCTCTAGTAAAGGAAAAAAACCATGCAGTGATATGGAAAAGAACAAGTAGGGATTCGAAAATATGCAGCGGGTGTTAGGAAAGAACAGAAGACAAAATCTTCTCCCCTGCTTGAATTGATACTTTAGATTCTATAGACAATTCAGACCATAAACAACAAATGTAGAGTAAATTTTGTATAGTCATACAAAACACAAAGACATATACTCAACATAAGTATCAATAAGCAAAATCAATACAAGTAAATGTTGTGATAATATGGACAAGAAAATTCCTGAATAAATAATTCATAATTGGAGCCATGGGAACAGGTGGTAATATAAGGAAATAGTGGTGACCATGTCCAGATTTTTAACAAAATCGCAGTAGTATGTTTGGTGTACCTATTTACCTTTAGACTCTACTTGGGGGAAAATTGGAAAATCACAATATTTTAGGATTGTGAGGAAACGAATATGGAGCTCTGCATAAAATCATCTCTAATACCGTGGTTTCTTTAAGCAGCCCAGTGCAGAGTTTTATTGGACTGTGGAAAAAGGACTAAGATGTAACAAATTAAACCAATGCTTTGTATTGACCATAGAAAACAGTATATCGATCTGCATTATAACAGTGGCAAACATATTTATAAATACAAGATAATTTACAATAGAGATGGGAAAATAATATTAAGTTCATAACCCAGAAACATAATGTTGACCACTATTTCAGATATCAAGTTAAATAAAATAAAATAAAAACACCACAACAAAACAGAGATCTTCCAAATCATTTTCAACATCTACATTCCCTGTCTAATAGGTTGCAATTTGTAAAAATATAATGCAAAATTAGTATAAAGAGATATTTGTTAATAATCTTTGATTATTTTGATAAACATGACACATAACTTTGAGTACTCTTAACGAATAAAAATGGAACAAGTCTAAAGGAACAATTAGAGGAGCGATTTTGCTTTCCCAAGTTCAAGTTGAAAACCAGAACATGAATCAAAGACTGGGGTTTCTATTTGTGACAGGTGTGAGCTGAGAGACTTACCACTGCGAGAGTGGTGACGGCATCTACCAGTCCGTGGTCAACTCCGGCTTCAAACCGCGCGAACCCCTCTGCTCATACCCACGACGTGCTCTCAGCCAGTGAGGCCAAAAACTCCATGTGCTGTCTTCGGTGGAGCACAGGGTCCAACTAGCCACCAGACAAATCCACGAGGTCGGCGATGTTGGAAGCTCCACCAAGTCCTCTGGGGATGAACGTGGTAGATGCAAGCCGTGGGAGTCGTTACCAACTCGTGTACGCCGACCCTCTCCCCTCTGCGAGATTATCTCCCTAATTGACCGAACACGGAAATGGTCGATCACGGGAGGATTTCATGAAATGGGAGAAAATAAGAGAGGCAGAGATAAATTTTGGAAGATTTGGTCTGAGGTGATGAAAAGAATTTTTCCCGCTGAAATCGGACGAAAGGGAGAGTCAGCGCGCCAGTCCGCAAATTCCCACCGTGCTGTTCATCGAAATGGGTTTCCACATGTTAAGCCGTGTAAAATGAGGGTTTTTTTCTTTTGCGGCGAACTATGTTGGTGGGAAAATTATTTTTTTACAACAATTTTAAGTGATTCGTCGGCATGTCGCTGCAACAGAGCAATGCTTTTCCCACGAGCCCAGTTTGTGACATAAATCAAGTATTTCTCACCATGGTTTGTCATGGAAAAGATTTTTGTGGGAAAAACGCTATATTGTTGTAGTGAAAAACTTGGATGAAAGCCAATTATTGGCTTTCCGAGAAAGATTTTAGGTCTCGTTTGTATTCACAGCCCATCTCAACTCATCTTAACTCATCTCAACTCATATCACTATTATTCACTACTATTCAGCAACTTTAACTCACAAATCTCACTATTATTCACAACTCATCTCACTACTATTCACAACACATCTCAACTCATCTCACTATTAAATGCAGCGCTCTTTACTGGCCTTATTTGTGGCTTCGCTGATATTAACTATTCAACCTACGAATTATCCATCTTGTCTACCGATGAGCGTAACTTGTCCATCTTCACGGACACTGTCAAACAAAAGAACCCAACAATCACTACCTTTCTTTCCATCAGAGGTGGAGTCATAAAGGCTTCGACTTTTTCATTGATGACCTCTAGCTCTGTGCACATAAGTTGTTTTCATTATCGACTCTTCCATAAAGATAGCCAGACTCTATGGCTTTCAGGGCCTAGAAGGAGAGGGAGAGCGTTTGTTCTGTGCATGTGTCTCTTCTCTGATTTTTCTGGAGTGCCTACGTGGCTATTTCTTATTGGCCTGTGTGAAAATTATTTTAGCACCCATCCGGCCCCAAGCTTCTCTCTTCAATAAATTAGTTTTGTCTAAATTTACTGAACTAAACAAAAAGTTTAAACAAAAAAAACTATAAATGGAAAAAGTATTAGGAGTCTTAAGAAAAGTTTTCAGTTTTGGGGAAAAGACAGGGCAGTTTTAGTACTTTATCCCCCTACTTGCCAGAAATCATGTCTTAAAGCCTGAAGCAACACAGTCAATTCGTCACTTTCTACAAGCAAGTTAAGCAAGATAACGTGGTTGGCATGTAGGCTGCAGAGGAGCCAAATATATCCAAACCACTCCTCTAAAAGGAATCTCACCTTCCCCCATATTATCTGCTTAAACCTCATAAGGTCTAGGATTGCGAGTAACCCATCTGGCCTATGGAACAACCTATTTGTATATAAACATCGTGCGTGGTTGCATTGATACTCCATAAACCATATCAAACAGCTTCATCTACAAAAACTCTCAAGTCCCCAATCTTTCATTCTATTGTTCTCCATTTAAAGTAAGTACTTCATTTTCCTCACAGATAAAAAAATATATATATTCATTTTTTCTCATAGATATAAGCATCATGGATATGGGGAAGTTTTTATTGGTGGCTCTTTCCTTGGCTCTACTTTTGGGTGTTGCCAAGAGCTTTGATTTCCAAGAGGCGGACTTGGGTTCAGAGGAGAGACTATGGGACCTGTACGAGAGGTGGAGAAGCCAGCACACTGTTTCTCGGGAGCTACAGGAGAAGCATAATCGCTTCAATGTGTTCAAGGAGAATGTGAAGCATGTTCACAAGGTGAACATGATGTTGAATAAACCATATAAGCTTAGACTCAACAAATTTGCGGATATGACCAACCACGAGTTTGCAAGCACCTATGCCGGTTCAAAGGTTAGCCACAACAGGATGTTCCGAGGTGGCCGGAGGACCTGTGGTTTCATGCATGAGAGAGCTGACAGTCTTCCATCCTCCGTTGATTGGAGGAAACAAGGTGCAGTCACCGGTATCAAGAATCAAGGCAAATGTGGTAATTATTCTTTAATTCGAGAGCAATAATACTCTTTCTTGATTTTATCATATTCTTTAGTCGTGATACATTTTAAGGGATTATATATATAGGTCAACCATTTAAAGTATAACATATATACCTAGTGTGACTATGGATGACGAAATTCATGATAAATAATGGCACTTTTATTCCTTTGAAACATTTTGCCTGAAAAATCTTGAATAGAAAGTGTTTCATATTCGAATGGAATTAAGCAACTGACACAGCTCTCTAACAATAACGCAAACTCCCTTAACAATTAAATTTGTAATTAGCACATATGTCTTACCATCAAATCAAAGAGAAAATTTTAAGGTTGATTAATTTCTAGCTTCAAAAAACCCTACCTATAAAAGAAATAAGAAGTTGAAACTACGTGCTCATATCTTGTCTTCTTCTATCATTTATCTTGAAACTACAGTGAAAGGACAACAAATTCTATCATTTATTTCTTGTCTTCTTCTGCTTCCTTTATGGTATCCAGAGCTAGTTAAAGGACTCACGTCCAAGGCTAATTCATGGCCGAATCCCAGGCTCCCAAATTTTCCCTCCCATCTCCCTCCCATTGCATTACAGTAAAGTTAAACCATGATAATTATCTACTGTGGAAGGCTCAACTTATGCCTTACCTCAATAGTCAAAATATCTATGGATATGTTGATGGGTCCATTACGGCACCTAAACTGCTCGACGAAAGTCCTACACAAGAAAACTCTGATTATTTAATATGGAAACAGCAGGATCAAGCTATTATGACCATTCTGATTTCCTCTCTTTCCGAAAACCTCATAGCTCATGTTGTTGAAGCTTCTACCTCCAGAGAAATCTGGTTGATATTTGAAGATTTATTTGCCTCAAAATCTCAAGCCCGAGTCATGCAACTTCAATATCAACTCTCCACACTTAAGAAAGGTTCTGATAGCATAGCCGACTACTATCAAAAGGTCAAACTCATTCGAGACACCCTTGCAGCGGCTGGAAAAATTTTACCCTCATCTGACTTTATTGCTTATCTCTTGGCTGGATTAGGCACTGATTTTGATTCGGTTGTTACATCCATTACAACCATAGTCGACCCTCTCACTCCTTCTCAAGTTTATAGCCATTTACTTACTCATGAATCCCGTATTTCTCACCAACAAACTACCCTCACTGCCTCACCTGAGTTATCAGCTAACATCACCGTAGCAAATGTTAACAGCAACAGTACTAGGGGAAGGGGTCAATCGAGAGGCAGAGGTAGTTACAGGGGACGTGGGCGAGGTCGCAATGGAGGTAGGTTCCAATCTCATCATTTTTCACCCAATCGTTCTCCGTGTCAGGTCTGTCATCGTCATGGCCACACTGCTCTTCAGTGCTACTATAGGTTTGACCATAGTTATCAATCTCCCGCTCCCCCCACATTATCTGCTCACTACACTTCAGCTCCTTCGTTTACCTCTGATAATGGTTCCACCATTGATAACAATTGGTATCCGGATTCTGCAGCAACACATCATTTCACTCACAATTTCTCTAATCTTTCTTTGAATCCTTCTGAGTATAAGGGAGAAGAGCAGGTGCGGGTTAGAGACGGGAACTCTCTGCCCATTCATCACGTGGGCGCCTCTCATGTTCCTTCATCATCTGGCAATCTTCTACTCTCTCATCTCTATCATGTTCCTTCCATCTCCAAAAATTTAATTTCTGTCCGAAAGTTTTGTGAAGATAATTGTGTTTTTTTTGAATTTCACTCATCTTGTTTTTATGTGAAGGATTCCCGCACCAAGAAAACTCTTCTCAAAGGCCATACTAACCATGGCTTATATGTCTTTCCTCCACTGAAGAAGACACCTCAGGCATATCACGGTTCCAGAGTCACTCCTTTTCAATGGCATGCCCGTTTGGGTCATCCATCCATGCAGTTAGTCTGTAAAATAATTTCACAGCTATCCCTTCCTGTGAAATCCTCTCCTCACAATGGACTGTGTTCCTCCTGCTGTCAAGCCAAACTTCATCAACTTCCATATGCTTCATCTCCATCTTGGACCACTGCTCCTCTTCAACTCCTGTTTGCTGATGTATGGGGACCTGCTCCCATTTTGTCCAGAGGTGGTTTCAGATATTATGTTTCGTTTGTTGATGACTACAGTCGGTTTACATGGATTTTTCCTTTAAAATGCAAATCAGATGTAGTCAATGTTTTTTTATCTTTTAAGCGCCTTGTTGAGAATCTTCTTAATACTAAAATTTGTGCTTTGCAATCTGATTGGGGTGGAGAATTTCGTCCTCTTAATAAAATTTTGCAAACCTTCGGCATTTCTCATCGCCTATCTTGTCCCTATGCACATTCTCAAAATGGATCTGTTGAAAGAAAACATAGGCATATTGTTGAGACTGGACTCTCTCTGCTTGCACATTCTCATTCTCCTCAAAAATACTGGTCTGATGCGTTTGCCACTGCTGTCTACCTAATAAATCGACTGCCAACATCTGTTTTAAGGAATAAATCACCTTTTGAGTTAATATGGAATAAAAGCCCAAATTACACATTTCTAAAGACATTCGGTTGCCTTTGTTGGCCAAATCTCAGACCATACAACAAGCATAAAATGTCCTATCGTTCTTTACCATGTGTTTTTCTTGGGTATAGCTCAAATCATCATGGATATCTCTGTTATCACATTCAAACTTCCCGAATGTATGTGTCTCGGGATGTTCTATTTGATGAAGGAGTATTTCTGTTTCAACAAACCACCTCCAGCCCAAGCAGATCTACACACACTTACCTTCCTATCCTTATTTCTTCCAGGCCCACACAAACATCTCCAAATCCACACTCTACGTCCATCCCCTCAATTCCGACGACAATACCCAATTCTGAGCCCATTTCCCCTTCCACTTCAGTACATCAACCTGAGCCCAGTTCCCCCTCCACTTCGGTACCTCATAATGAGCCCATCTCTAGTTCGACTCCCGTACCCGTTCAAGAACCACTTACCCATTCTGTGATAGAGCCCCTTCCAACAAATACTTCCCCTCACTCCACGAGCTCGTCTTTCCCCTTGTCTAGTGCACAATCATCTCATCCTTCAAAATCCTCCTCTGTCTCTCTTGCATCTTCTAATGTCCATCCCATGACAACCCGGTCTAAATCTAGTCTTCATTTTCCCAAAATCTGAACGGACGGAACCATTGACTGGCCGAAACCTCATGCCCATGCTACCACCACTGTCACTCCCAATGATCCCTCCTCGGTCACTCAAGCTTCCAGGTTTGCCGAATGGAGAAAGGCTATGCAGGTTGAGTTCGATGCTTTACTTTCTACCAACACTTGGACTCTTGTCCCGCCCTCTCCTTCTCAGAATGTGGTAGGTTGTCGTTGGATCTTCAAAACAAAGTATCTAGCCGATGGCTCCATTGAGCGCAGAAAGGCGTGGCTTGTAGCAAAAGGATACAGCCAATTAGAGGGACTGGACTACTCAGAGACGTTTAGCCCTGTTGTGAAGCCAACAACAATCAGGTTGGTTCTTTCACTTGCACTGTCTGAAAATTGGTCAATACATCAATTGGATGTACAAAATGCTTTTTTGCATGGCACCTTGGATGAAACTGTGTTTATGTCTCAGCCTACGGGTTTTGTTCATCCTCAATTTCCGAATTATGTGTGCAAATTAAATCGTGCTCTCTATGGCTTTAAACAGGCCCCTCGTGCGTGGTATGCACGACTCAGTCGAAAATTAGTTGAATTGGGTTTTGTCATTGCTAAGACTGATACATCTTTGTTCATATATCGGCATCAATCTGTGGTTCTTTATTTTTTGGTATATGTTGATGATGTTGTTCTCACTGGATCGGATCCACAAGCTATTGCACAACTTATTCAATTATTAAGTGTTGAATTTCCACTGAAAGATCTCAGTGCTCTTCACTATTTTCTTGGTATTGAGTGTCAACGAAGCTCCACTGGTTTAGTTCTATCTCAAAAGAAATATATCCTGGATCTGCTTAAGAAGACCAACATGACAAATTGTAAACCAATAGGAACTCCAATGTCACCCTCTACGAAGCTCTCAGCCTTCGACTCTACGTCCATGGAAGATCTTACACTGTATAGGAGTGTGGTAGGAAGTTTACAGTACCTGCTCTTTACAAGACCTGAGTTAGCTTTTTCAGTAAACCGTGTCTGTCAGTATATGCATGCTCCATGTATTTCTCACTGGCAAGCAGTGAAGAGAATCCTACGATATCTCAAACAAACTCTGGATTATGGATTGCTTATTTACTCTTCAGTTTCTCCTGTCTTGGCTGCCTTCTCTGATGCTGATTGGGCAGGGTCTCCAGATGATAGAAAATCTACTGGAGGCTATTGTGTGTTTTATGGTACTAATCTGATTTCCTGGAGCTCAAAGAAGCAGTCTACCATTGCTAGGTCCAGCACAAAGGCTGAATACAAAGCCTTAGCACATGCCACATGTGAACTCATTTGGGTCCAAACATTATTATCTGAGCTGGGTGTGTTTCTCTCCAAGCCTCCAATCCTTTACTGTGATAACCTGGGGGCAACATATTTGTCAGTAAATCCTGTCATGCATTCTCGCACAAAACATGTTGATATTGATTATCATTTTGTTCGTGACAGAATTCACAATAAAACCCTTCAAGTCTCTTTTTTGTCAAGCAAAGATCAGATAGCAGATATCTTCACGAAGCCACTGACTAATTCTCGTTTCTGCACTTTGAGATCGAGCCTCACAATCCTTCCAGGACTGCTGGGCTCGCAGGGGGCTATAAGAAATATCACTCCATCCTCAGCAAATGAAGAAGACACCTCAGCAAATGCAGCAATCCCTCATGAAGAATAGTCTAGAACTTTATTTGTTGTATATGTGTCCCACGAATAACTTTCTGTTATACCGAATATTCCACACTCACTTGTATATATATAGACCACTGTGTAATACAGAAATACAGTGAAAGGACAACAAATTCTATCCTTTATTTCTTGTCTTATTCTGCTTCCTTTACTTATCCATACTTGTGTGTGTGTGTGTGTGTGTGTGTGTGTGTGTGTGTGTATCTCACACATACAATTATGGTTGAAATGGATGTGACTGCAGGGAGTGTATACTAGAGATTGTGGCAAAGAGCTAAACCATGGCGTGGCGATTGTGGGCTATGGAACAACTCTGGATGGTACAAAGTACTGGATAGTGAAGAACTCCTGGGGAATTGAATGGGGAGAAAAGGGCTATTTGAGGATACAACGTGGGGTTGATGCAGAAGAGGGACTTTGTGGTATAGCAATGGAGGCATCTTATCCCATAAAAATTTCCACCACCAACCCTAAAATGACCTCTTTCAAGGACGAACTCTAAGTGTCACATGAAGTAAACTCATAAAACTGCAATTCCGTTTCTCATTTTTGGGTGCTTCTGCGATGACAGGAGAGTTTAGTAATGTATCAGTTTTATGCATTTGTTTGGATTAGAATAATTAATATGCTGATTCAAGCTTAAAATGTAGGGTTCAAAACTTCCTAGCTACATACTAAAAAGAATATTATAAAAAGCCTCAGGAAAAGAAAAGAATCTTACAAAAAAAAACAGAAACATGAGACATATATCATGTTGGTGCTTCTATCTTTGTTAGTCTTTTTTGAATCTGGGAACTAGATTTAGAATGTTGCAGTGAAACAGCTTAATCATGTAGAATTATGAAAAACAAAGAGAAACGAAATTTAGCAATATGGTGACACTACCGTAAGAATATTTATCCCACAAGTTGGTGATGGACAAAAAAAATTGAGTGAGTGCAATTGTGCACCAATGACCGCTATTTATAGGTCATCATGTACCGGTTGGTAAAGAACACAACTATTGGTAACTCAATAGTTGGCAAATTACACAACCTTAAGAAGTGACACAACATTTTACTAAATCAAAAGGTTGTGTCTTTTGACACTTCCTTAACCACCACCTCCCATGAGAACCATCACCATGAAGAAGGTGTCATTCCAAGGAGTACACCATTTGGTGATCTCACTGCTTAGAATTCTATCTCCCACTTGATCATACAAAACGGTGATGATCCAGTTGAGTATTTTATCTTTACACCAATATAAGTTTTCCATTACTAAACTCTCATTTACATATTCTTGTAGATCAGCGTCAAAGCATAACAAGCCTCTACGTGCACACGTTCTTGTCATTACCTTATCTGACCAAACCCCTTACCATATGTGCTCCCACTAATCACATATTAGGGGTGACTTCATTGCACTAAAAATTTAATGAACGGCATTAATTCTCTGTAACTAGATCAATAATAGATATCACTGTCACAATCGACGACTTCAGCCAAATACATAACACATGTATCGACCTATGCTGAATTTTCGTTAAGTATTTGATCCTCTTGAGGCAATTCCTGAGGTTTTCCCTAATCACTTTATCAGCGATTTTACAAATGATCAACTAATTATTTGGTTAATCAACCTGCACTGAAATTTTATTAAATACTTACCCTAAGGCTATTCCAGAGGTTTTCCTTAATTACATTATCAGTGACTTTACAAATGACCAAAATTTTCATTTAGGTATCATCATAATTTCAATTTTCTAGGCATCCCCAGAATTTCCTGAGTTATGCATGTCAACCATGAGTTTTCTTCACCTAGGTTTCTCTCAACCCCATTCTAATCACATGTTCTCTAAATTTCTCCAGAGATAATCTTAATTTGGTCATTGGATCTGCTACTATCTCGGTCGAGAAAATAAAATTAACATTGACCTCACATATTTCCACTATATATAAAATATAGTGGTAATGCATATCAATATGTTTTCCTTTGGAACTCTATGTTCCACTTTTTATCAATGAGATAGCAGACTGATTATCACAAAACACATTAATTAGTTCAGTGGATGTACCCAAATTTAAGATTTCAATAAAGCGTTTCATCCACACCGCATTACTCACTGCAGTACTATGAGCAATATACTCTGCTTTCATAGTAGACTTAGCAACACAGTCTTGTTTCTTACTTAACCTAGAAACTGATCTTTCACCAAATAGAAATATATATCCAATTGTAGATTTTCTATCATCTACATCACTTCCAAAATCAGCATCACGATAGCTGATTAATTCTAGATCATTCATTCCAAAGCACAATTTCAAATTTTTGGTACCATGTAAATATCTTAATATACGATTCACTGCTTGCCAATGTTCCTTACCTAGATTTTATTGATATCTGCTTACTAATTTTAATGCATGATAAATATCTGGTCTTGTACTTATCATTGCATACATGAGGCTTCCCACAACTTGAACATACAGAACTTTAAGCATTTCACTTATTTCCTCCTTATCTTTTGGGTACATACTTTTATTTAAAGTATAACCTTTGCAAACAGGCGTAATTAAGGATTTATAATTTTTCATACCAAATCTTTTAAGCACTTTTCTAGATATTTTTCTTGATCTAAATATAATATTTTTGAATTTCTATCTCTATAAATCCTTATACCAAAAACATAGGCGACTTCACCCATATCTTTCATTTCAAATTTAGATTTGAAGAATTCTTTTCTTCCATTTATCGTATCTAAACAATTACCTATCAGTAATATATCATTAACATATAATGATAATAATATTAATTTATTATCATTCTTCCATATGTATACACAAGGATCTAATGGACTCATTTGATATCACATTTTCAAAAGGAAAATACTTTAACCACAAAGTGATTACACAAAAGTAAATCTACAAATTAATGTGGCATGATGTGGTACGTCAGATTGTAAAGTTATTTTTATTATGAAGTAGATATAACGAATTCCATGAATCCACATCAGTTTGTAGGTTTATTTTGTGTAATCTCTTTATGTCTATAACAGTTCTCTTTTAAAAATGGTTTGGTGAAATTTCAAGTACCATTATCTTGAAGCTTGATTAAATCCGTAGAGTGACTTCTTCAACCTGTACACTTTCTCTTCATGTCCTTTAATTTGGAATCTTTCTGGTTGAATCATAAAGATATCATATTTTAATTCACTATTAAGAAAAGTTGTATTTACATATAATTGATGCGACTCCAAATTCATCCTAGCAATAATAGACATGATGATCCTTATAGATGTAAACTTCACCACAGGCAAATACGTATCCACTGAGTCTACACTTGGTTGTTGAGTATATCCCTTGGGCACTAACCATGTTTTATATCTTTTCAAACTACCATTAACTTCAAATTTTCTTTTGAGAACTCGTTTACAACCAATAGCTTTTCTATCTTTTGGAAGATTTGTTAACTCTCAAACATTATTTTTGTTTATCGATTATATTTCATCTTTCATGACTTCAAGCCATTTATCTAAATCGATATTATTGATTAACTCAGAAAAATTTTAGGATCATTTTCTAAATTTTTCAATCTAGTATTTAGTGCATAATGATTTTGAAATAATATCGATGATCGTCTAGTTCTTTTATTCCCACTATCTCCAACATTAATACCTGAAAATTAATTTTCATTTTATTTCCTTTTATTTTTATTATTCTGTATTTGAATAATATTAGAGTTTTCATTATCAGACTCTATGGAAATCTGTTGATTTTCTAAATCATTTCATAAATCTATCTGATTAACTGGATTTTTCAGTAAAATGACATCTCTACTTTCTATTAATCCTCTTTCAGAATGATAAAATCTGTAGCCACTTCAGTTTGTTACTGTAACGCCCCGTCCCCGAGGGTCCGGAGAGTTAACTCATCAACTCTAACAAGGCTAGAGTACTTCAAAATTCAAGAATATATATTTTTCCAAACCTCAAATCAAACGTAAATACTTCAATTAAATAAACCATATAAACTCATCTATCCAATTTTCAATCCAGCAACACAAAAAAATCAACTCTTCTTCATGTCTCAAATAACAAACTAGAAATAATGAAACATTAACATAAGTCTTCATAAACTGTCTAAATCCATTGAAGCAAACTTAATAAATATAAATAACTTCCAACATCAACACTAATACCACGAGATTCCCAACAACCATTCCCTGCTAATCTTCTCCATAAACTCTAATACGGATCCTCAGCTGAACCATCAATGTCATCTGAAATATTATGGAGATAAGGGTGTGAGTTATCAACAACTCAGTAAGCAGAGAGCATATACTAGCATGAAAACATGAGCATTTACAACATTTGATAAGCAGAACAAAACATTTACTTTCAGAATGCAGAAACAAAACTTTGTACAAAAGCATTAGAGCGAAATTTCCAGAAAAATAAACTTATTCCAAAAAGAAAATCCGTTGGCATTTCCAAACTGAAACATTATAATTAAATCATCTCTTAGCATCACATCGGGACAATACCATGTTTAACCCCCGTGGTAGGGTTATAAACCACCATTATACCCGTGGCTGGGCCATATTCCATGTTTCACCCCCGTGGTAAGGTTATAAACCACCATTATACCCGTGGCTGGGCCATTTTCCAAGTTTCACCCCGGTGGTAAGGCTATAAACCACCATTATACCCGTGGCTGGGCCATATTCCATGTTTCACCCCCGTGATAGGGTCATAAACCACCATTATACCCGTGGCTAGGCCTTAACAGAAACATAACGGATTTCATCGAAAATCCAGTTACACACATATACAGAATCAAAACTTCATGCCAAGATTTTCAGATGACACATCATATTAAAACAAAACACTGAAAAGTTTCAGATCATTTCACATGTTCGAGATAAACATAAACAAAGTATTCTCATTTGTTCATAACAAAACTTTTAGAATTCCTTATTCGCTCTTTTATGTAGTTCATAAATAAAGTACACAAAACTAGCTCATGTCTGCACCAGTTATGACAGAAAACACTTTCTCTTATATTGAATTTCTGCATATGCAGAATAAACATCTGAGGTTGTTTTCAGATCATTTCTTTTCAAAAACAAACACGTTTATTTTTCAAGTCAACCTCATTTTATTTCTTTTATGCAAAACTAGTATATGAACTCCGCTTACCTGGACTTCTTAGCTTTTTCAGAATTTTCCTCAAAAAAGTTGAGTCGACTATAAATCGTCACCTATAAAAATAATCACACAATTTTCGTAAGTTTTCAATCAATCACGGATTTTGATATTTAAGCCTAAACTTTTAAAATAACCTATTTTAATATCTCAAAACTTAAAATCCTCATAATCTCAAAATATACCATCACTTCTTAAAAATTACCAATATCCACCATGACCAACATCAAACTCAAAACACCAATATTTAAACCCAAAACAGCCAACAAATTTCAAAGCATAAGCCAATCTCACACAAACAATTCCATCATCCAATCCAACCGACCCCCTTACTCCTCGGACTCAGTCCGGCACAACCAACAAATTCACAGTAAATATAAATTAGCGCAAAAATACATTTAAATCTCAAAAGTTCTTTGGGAAAAATACTTACAATGCTATAATATAATTCTTGAAAGATCACGAAGGTGCTAGAAGCGGCAACGCAGCAACAAAACAGTGCGAAATGCACTGTGGCCGTGGGTCTCAAAAACCCACTTTTGAACGGGTGTAAACGAAGACCCGAGATTGATAGGGTAGGGCTTAGGGATGTCGGTGAAGCTAGTGGTGGTGGTGGTTGGCCGTGGGTGGCGATTTAATGCCAAAAAGCTCAAATCGAAGATGGAGATAGATGGGCTTCACCGGTGACAGATCAGAGCCAAGGATGGGTGCATTAGGTTGCTAGCAGGTCGATGATGATGTGGTGAGAAGATGGTGGCCGGAGGTGGTGCGACGCGGTGCAGCGGCGCAAGGAGTGCCGCGGCTTGGTGTGGTGTCGTGGGGGCTAACGGCGGCGTGAGGAGGGCTGAAATTGGAGGGGTGAGGTCGCCGGCCGGTGGGGAGCATGATGGGGTGGGCGGTGTCGCGCACGGCGGCGCGACGGTGGTGGGCTGGGTTAGGAACAGTTGCACGGCGAGAGAGAGAGAGAGAGACGTCCGCGCAGGAAGGGAAACCAGGGGAGAAAAAGAAAAGAAAGAAAAAAAAGAAAAGAAGAAAAGAAAAAGAAAAGGAAAAGAAAAAAAATAGAGGGAAAAGAAGTGAGGTCCAAAACTCACAACTTGGGTCACAAAATTCCAACAAAAAATTATTTCAACACCAGTTTTAAATAAAATAAATTTAAATACAGTGACTAAGTAAAATAAAATAATTAAATCCAACAATACAATAATTTTTAAAACCTACAAACTAATTTAAATTAAGAGAATTTAAATGCATAACAATTATTAATATTAAGGAAACATGTCAAATTTAATTTTCACAAATTAAAAAATCATAACAAAATAAACCCACTAAAATCTGAAAATTTAAAACAAGATAATCAAATTTTAAATTAATAACAAATAATCATTCAATTAAAAAAAATACACTAAAAAAAATACGGGTGTTACAGTTACATACCAAATAAATCTGCATTCTCAGATTTTACTTTTCAATTTATCTCTTAGTTGCCTTGGGATAAGCACTTGTGCCTTACAATCCCACACTCTGAGTTTACTTAATTCTGATTTATGTCACGTTCATATCTCGTAAGGTGTAAAAGGTTTTGCTTTAGTTTTAACACTATTTAATATATATACCCCAGTCGATAATGTTTCATCCCAAAAATGTAATAGTAGATCAGCATATGCTATCATCGATCTTGTCATATCCAATAGAATTCACTTTTTTCTTTTTACAATGTCATTTTGTTGAGGTTAATATAACATATTATAAATATGTCTTATACCATTTAATTTGCAGAAATCATCCAAACCTTCAAATACAACACCTCTATCACTATTCAAACCTTTAATGGGCCTATCCAACTGAGTTTCTACTTCTACTTTATATCTTTTAAAGTTTTCAATTACATCAAATTTATATTTTAGTAAATAGATATGCACATATCTTGAATAGTCATCAGTGAAAGTAATAAAATACTTCATTGCTCTATGAATTTTAGTTCTAAAAGGTCCACAAACATCAGAATGTATCATTTCAAGTAAATCTATAAATTTCTAAATTTTTGAAAAAGATTTACTACTCATTTATCCTTTGATATATGGTTCACATATATCAAAATTATCTGAGTTTATTTGTGATATTAATCCATTTTTACACATTCTAATCATCTTATTTTTATTTCTATGGTCTAATCTTAAATGCTATAAATATGTACAATCTGTAGACACATTTAAATAATCAGAAATATATACTTTACTAATATTAACATTTAGTACTTAAATAATCAGAAATAATCATTTTTCACGTCTTTTATGGACACATTATCCTTACTTATTACAACAGTTCTACATTTACACTCAATTGTGTAGCCTTTCAGATCTAGTACAGGCACTGATACTAAATTCCTACAAATATTAGATACATATAATACATCACTAAGTAAAATAACAAAATCATTCCCTTTAATTTACATGTACATTGCCCCCAAGACATCGCAGTATGTGTTGTTGCCCATATACACTATATACTCTCCTGTTTGTTTATCTTCAAGTTTGACAAACATATCTTTGTTCCTGTATATATGTCTTGTTGTTGCAAAGTCAATCCACCATGAATTTGACGTTGGTTCCACTAGCATTACCATTGAGACTGTCATCACAATTTCCTTGCTTTCTTATGTTTTTTCCTTATTAGGACATTGTGATTTGTAATGTCTTTTCTTCCCATACTTAAAACAGTTTCTAGTATATGGTTTACTTTATTTCTTCTTCAACCATTCTTTTTCTTAAACTATTTTGGTTTCATCTTATTATATGTAGAACGTTTATCCAGAGTCATCAATAAATTAGATGATTCACTATCTATACTCCTCTTGTTCATCATTTCTCCTTACTGGAAGCGATGTCATTGTTATTTCATTTTCATTATATGTTAAAGAAGTAACAATGTGATCTCAACAAGAAGGAACACTATTTAGTATAGTTGTAACTTGCATTTTATCAGTGAGAGGATTACCATCATGTAATTCTTTTGCAATTAACTCCGTTTAAAGTACATGATCGCCAATGTCATCATTTTCTTTCATACAAGTTCAATTATGCTTATCAATAATAACTGCATATAAGTATCCGTTCTTAAACCATACTTTGTCTCAATTGTATCTATAATTTCTTTAGCGATTTCATAGTCTTCAAAGAGATGAATGATGTGATCATTTATACAATGCAAAATTAATATTTTTGCCCATGCATTGTGTTGTTCCCATTTATCTTCACTTGGTTCACTGCTCTCACTTCCATTCAGCCAATTTTCTACACTTACTTATGGTTTTGGTGTTGTTAATGTGTATAAGGCTTTTTCATAGGTTGGAAGAAAATTTATATGCCTTTTCCAAGCTCGAAAATTTCTTTTGTTCAGTTTTTCTACCCCCGATGAATCAATACTTTTTTTTAGTGCCATAAATAAAAAACCTTAAAAAATTAACAACAAAAAGAATGTAGAAATAATAAATGTGTTCTATTGTAAATAAATTAAGTACAATAGTTCAATTGTGGAAAATTAAAATTATTACAAACTTAATAATAATAATTCTTGGATTTAATCTAAGGTGGCAACCTCGAAATTCTCCTATTATATTTTAAATAACAAGAAAAATGAAAGTGACGCCCCAATCGAGAATATACACGCCCTTTCCTCGATGTTTGAACTTTTTTAAAGAATTTCTAGCAATAATCTCAACCAACAGGTGCTTCGTAATGTTTTGGCATAAAATTTGGAGAACAATGGCTTTTGAACAGACCAAATCGAGCTTGAAATGCTCTTGAACGGTCCGAAAAACCAAAACTACCCCGAACCGGTTCAGCCGGTTCAAACCGAGTCCAGAAGAAAACCGACGGTCGGCGGCTCGATCAACGGCTTGGTCAGCAACTAGGCTGAATGGGGTGGAACGGTGCCGTTTGAAGCAAATCGTTGCTTCTCTTCAGTGACCAAAACAACATTGTCATTTGGCACTATGGGCTGAATGACTATGTCGTTTAGCCCAGAAAATTTTGAAATCTGAGGACCGTTGGACGAAACGGAACGGTACAAGGTCTTCTTCCTCGCACTAGGCCTCTTCCGAAACTGAGAAACTTGTATCCTCACTTTCGTCCAACAAAATGGTCACCAACGTTGAGGATTCCGACGTGCTCCCAAGGTCCACGAACTCCGGCGACTACCCAAAACAATGACAGTGGGTGATGAAAAATTGAAAAATGCACTATTTCTTTGTGTAAAAATATTCCAATAATTTTCTTCAAAATAATAACAACTTTCAAGATTTTGAAGATTCCTAGTATACTTTAGGCCTCCCACTGTGATTTCAAAAAGTTTCTCTCTTAGATTTAAAAGCCTACGAAGATGATTATAATATGCAAGCATGGTTGTCAAACTAAGCACTTGTCTATTTATCGTCTTCTCAATGAGCGAAGAAATTTCCTCTGTCATGACCACGCTCTAATACCACTATAAAATTATGAAGAACAAAGAAAAACGAATTTTGGCAATATGGTGACACTCCCGTGAGGATATATGTTTCACAAGTTGTTGATGGACAAAAGGAATTGAGTGAGTGCAATTGTGTTCCAATGACCCATATTTATAGGTCATCATACACCGGTTGGTAAAGGACACAACCCTTAGTAACTCAATGGATGGCAAATGACACAATCTTAAAAAGTGACACAACCTTTTGACTAAATCAAAAGGTTGTGTCTATTGACACTTCCTTAACTATCACCCCCATGAGAGCCATCACCATGGAGTGAGTGCCATTCTAAGGGATACACTGTATTAAAGAAGGTGACACAAAGCAAGAATCAAATTCAAATTCATATGAAATTTGTAAGTGATCTGCAACAACAATCAAGCCGAGAATCATGCCTTGTAGATTGATGCATTTATGTAAATAAATATTGTAACCGATATGCACGTCAGTTTTAATAGTTGTATGTTTTCTTTGATAGAATTGTAAGGTCTGTATAAAGAACATCCGAATGATCAATACAATGTGTTGAAATTTCCATTGTGTTGAAATATTTACTTTTCTATATGGTATCAAGAGACCATTTCTCCAACGAGAATCTGATCCTCATTTCACAAATGTCTTCCGCAAATCAATCTATCTCTTCCTCAGAAATCCCTCTTGTCGTTTTTAACATTACAACTCAAATCAATGAGAAACTCACACCCTCAACTTTTCTCCAATGACAAGCTCAATTTGAGGCACTTCTAATTGGCTATGATCTAATGGATTATGTCAATGGAGAATCACATGCCCCTCTTCCTCTTCCGATGGGACCCCATCGTCTATAGCCAAGCAAAATCAATGGGTTAGGCAAGATAAGCTAATTCTTAGCGCCATTCTTGCATCTACCTCACCCACAATCACGCCCCTCATTACCATAGCCAAAACCTCGTATGAGGCGTGGAAAAAATTATCAACTATGTATGCAAGCAAATCGCATACAAGGGCAATGCAGCTCAAGGAAGAATTGACTTTGATTTAGCATGGAACTCGACCAATCTTAGAGTACCTTCATGCGGTTAAAGGATTGGCTGATGAGATAGCTCTCATCGATCACCCAATCTTCAACGACGACTTAACCCTCTATGTCCTCAACGGGTTAGGTCCTGATTTTCATGAGATTGCTGCACCTATTCGAGCAAGAGAAAAATTCTCTTACTTTGAAGAGCTCCATGATCTACTTGTTGGGCATGAGAGCTACTTGAGGAGCATGGAGGCTGCAACACAGTAGCTCGTGGCTGCTGCAAACTTCACAAGTCGTCACTCTGGCTTTCCTACAACCCTACAATAGAGAGGGAGTAATAAGAGTAATGGACCTTCGCCTCAACAAGGCCAGCACCAGCACTGTTCTTCTAATGGCCCACCAAGAGACCAATGGCACAACAACAATTCAGGCCGTTCCAATTCAAACCAAAGACGCTTCCAACCCAAGTGTCAATATTGTGACCAAGTGGGCCACACAGTTAAGGCTTGCCCGCAATTTCAACCCTCTAAAATGACTGTTAACTGTGCAGGAACATCTAATGGTCAAGAAAATAAATGGTTAATTGACTCCACAGCTTCACACAATATCACGGGTGATATCTAAAATTTATCCATTCACTCTAAGCATGATGGCACTAACGAAACCATTCTTGGTGATGGTACAGGTTTGGTGGTTATACATATTGGTTCTTTAGCCATACCCACACCTAAAAAAGATTTTCATTTACATGATACCTTATGTGTTCCACATATTCACAAGAATCTCATTTTCGTCCATCACTTCACCAAACAAAATGATGTTTTTCCTGAATTTCACCCACTTTATTTTCTTGTGAAGGAATGATCCACGGGGGCGATACTTCTAAGAGGTGCATGTGAGAATGGCATCTACATGTTTCCAAACTCAATGGTGACCTCTTCCACTCCTAAAATGGTTGCTTATGTGCATGAACGGACTTCAATCGACGGGTGGCACAAGTGTCTTGGACACCCATCGATTAAAGGATTAAAGTTGTTCAAAATCTTGTCAATATTTTTACTCTTCCACTTACCACAAATAAGTTACCATCTTCATGTACTTCTTGTTCAATAAATAAAGCACATCAACAACCATTTGGTTTTATAAGTTTTCAAAGTCATTCTTCACTTGAAATTATATACGCTGATGTTTGGGGTCCCGTTCACATCACCAGGTTAAATGGTGCACGCTATTATCTCATTTTCACGGATCATTATACCAAATACATGTGGTTTTATCCAATGTCTACAAAATCACTTGTTTCTAGTATTTTTCCACAATTTAAACTCCTTGTTGAAACAAGGTTTCAATCCACCATCAAAAGTTTGTACTCGAACAGTGGTGGAGAATTTCTAAGTTGGAAAAAATATTTGTACGATCATGATATAAGCCATTACACCACCGCCCCCTACACCCCACAACAAAATGGTGTTTCCGAAAGGCGTCATCGTCATCTTGGCCTCATGCATTCCAAACTGTCACTTATCTCATCAATTGGCAACCAACTTCTCTTCTCCAAAATAAGTCTATGTTTAAGGTCCTTTTTGGGCAACAACCAAATTATCTTAAATTGAGAAAATTTGAATGTTTATGATATCCCCTCACAAAGCCATACAATACTCACAAATTACAACCAAAATCAATTCCATGTGTTTTCATCGGATATTCACAAACACAGAATGCATATAAATGCATGGATCCATCAACGGATCGGATCTATCTATCTAGACATGTGACATTTGATGAAACGCAAAGCCCAATTGCCAAAAACATCATGCACGGCCCAATGTCCAGACCAAGTCCACCTGCCAACCCCCATTTCTTTCTTACACAGAACCCATGCCCTAACATTTCCCCTTTTGCTCTATTAGTTCCTGCACAATCAACCTTCTCCGCCTGCCCATCGCATCCAGCTCCTTTGGTTCCTGCGCAATCAACCTTCTCCGCCCACCCATTGCAGCCAGCTCCTTTGGTTCCTGCACAATCCTCCCTCTTCAATCGACTATTGAAGCCACCGACGAGCTTGGAAAATGTTGTTGTCATCTCTGCTCCACCTCCAAGTATTCCCTCATCTCTCTCTACTCCTCTTTGTGAATCACATGAAATCCTAGGTGCTGAGACCTTAACTTCGAATTTGAATTATGGTTTACATGTTATTGCACCGCATCATTCATCCTCACATCATTTTGCATCCACTTCAGTCTCTGATTCACAATGTCCTACACAAAATGAAAATTCATTAACTCGAACCCATTCCATGACTACTCGATCCATGAAAATTCTTTCGGCTGGTGGTAGACTTATTATATTGAGGCATGTTCTTTCTAGTATGGCTCTCCATCTATTTGCAGTTCTACAAGTTCCGCAAGCCACTATCAAAACTCTTCATCGTATAATAAGCAGGGGAGGTAAATGGTAAGAGTAAGAAAAAATGGATGGCTTGGAATTCTAGTTGTCGTCCCGTGGAAGAAGGCGGCTTGGCATTAAGAAATCTTGATGATATGCAACAAGCCCTTCACACTCGTTTTGCTTAGAATCTCATTCAAGGTAATTTTTTATGGGCCAATTTTTTTAAGGGTAAATATGTGGGTACCAAGCCTTGGACTCTTGTTGACCCAACTAAGGGTACTAGGTTTTGGAAAATGATTGCTAAAACTCTTCTTTTGGTTTTGGATAACACTAAATGGTGTCTAAAAGAAGGAAATATTTTCTTCTGGTATGATAAATGGCAGGAGAGAGGTCCTTTAGCTAATGAGATGCCTGTTGTGGGTAATTCTCTCCTTAAAGTTAAGGACTGCAAATTATCTAATAATTGGGACGTGGATTTTATTCTCCAATTAGTGGGCTCGGATAATCTGGACGGTATTTTAGAGGATATTTATAAATCTAAACCAGGGTTGGACGTGTTGATATAGACAAAAAATGATAATGGACTGTTTTCTACCAAGTCGGCTTGGGATTGTGTTCGTATTAGAGGTGGCACTCTTGAAGGGCATTCTTGGATGTGGCATAAAAGTCTTCCCCTGAAGATGTCCATCAATATGTGGAAAGCTTGGCACATGGCCCTGAGCGTGGATCATCATCTTCGCCGCATTGGCATTCCTATTACTTCTCGTTGTGACTGTTGTGCTAATGGTCATTATGAAGACCAAAATCATGTTTTGTTTGCAGGTGAAATTGCTAGCACTATTTGGCGTCATTTTGCGGCTAATCTTGGCATTATGAACGGCCGTAATTGGAAAGATACGGTGCAGACTTGGTTTCGCCGTGCGAAATTATCATCTCAAATTGCATTATTGTAGGTTTTCTTCCGGTGGTTATTACTTGGCAACTCTGGCGGAGGCGTTTTCTGGCACGTATGGAGGGACGCTTTGAAACTGCCTCTGACATCATTCACTTTGTTCTTCGATGGATTAGTCTTATTTTTCGTGATATGCATGCTAGTTCTCACATCTCAGGTTTTGATTTGCAAGTACTTGAGAGTTTGCAAGTCCAGCCTAGTTTCCCTCCCGTTTGGCGTTGCAAAGCTATTAAATGGCAAAGGCCTCCGGCGGGTTGGGTTAAATTGAATACAGATGGTAGTAGTTTGAGTAATCAAGGAGCCTCTGGCGTAGGTGGGATTATTAGAAATGATCATGGTAAGTTAATTCATGTTTTTTCAGCATTCATTGGTACAAGTTCTAATAATCAGGTAGAGCTTTTAGCTCTCCTTCATAGACTCCAGGTTTGTCGGTCTTTATCCCCCAATTATCTAGAAATTGAACTTGATTCTATGACTGTTATTTCTTGGTGGAGAAGTAAAAGATGTGGGATTTGGTATTTGGAGGATTTATGGGAAGAAGTTCTTGATATTATGAGTTCCATGACTTGTTCAATTCACCATGTTTTTCGAGAGGGAAATCAAGTTGTAGATTGGTTAGCCAAGCATGGGGCTTCTGGTAGTGATTCAGTTTTCTCCCACTTAATGGAGACTCCCCGAGTTTTGCGTGGCCTTATTCGCATGGACTACTTTGAGATGCCTTCGCTTCGTATTATTTAGTCTCGTTTGTCTTTTGCTTGTGGTTTTGTTGATTTCGTTTTTTATTTTATTTGGTTTGGTTTGGTTTCTTTTGGCATACTGGGTTTAGTTTGTACCCCAGATGTTTTTTTTGTAACCACGGTTTTCATCCGCCATTAGTGAGGGTTATTAATCAAATTGGGGAGGGGTCACTATTGGACAGGTGACCTTAACTCTTCTTTAAAAAAAAAAATGTGAGTCAAGCCGTATCTCACCCTGAATGGTGTGAAGCCATGTCCAGTGAATTAACAGCCCTCATGTGACATGGTATATGGGATTTAGTTTTCCCACCCAAAGGCTGTAAATCAGTGGGTTGTAAATGGGTGTTTAGAGTTAAACTGAAAGCAGATGGCTCAGTTGATAAATTCAAAGCAAGACTTGTTGCAAAGGGTTATAATCAGCATCTAGTTGTTAAACAAGCCACAATAAGGATAGTGCTGAGTATTGTAGTCATGACTGGGTGGCCCTTGAAACAAATGGTCGTAAACATTACTTTTTTGCATGGAAATTTGTTTGAAACTGTTTACATGATGCAACCCTCGGGTTTCAAAGATTTGTCTAGACCTGATTATGTGTGCAGGTTAAGGAAAGCAATTTATGGTCTCAACCAAGCCCCAAGGGTATGGTATTTAGCTTTAAGAAATGCTCTAATAGAGATCAGGTTTCACAATTCTAAAGTTGATTCTTCCCTATTTGTTTATCGCCATGATTCCATTATATGCCATTTCCTTGTTTATGTCGATGATTTGATCATTACGGGAAATGACGAACAATTTGTAGTTCGTGTTGTTAACAAACTTGGTGATCAGTTTTCATTGAAAGATATGGGCTCCCTTCACTACTTCCTAGGAGTAGAAGCTATATCCACTATTGTTGGTCTATTTCTCTCTCAACATAAGTATGTTCGTGACATCTAGGAGAATACAAACATGGCTGGTACAAAGGATATCTCTACATCATTGTCTACTAGTCAATCTCTTCACTTGGTGGATGGCACGGCTGCAGTGGACAGTACAGAGTATAGGCACATCATTGGCAGCCTACAATACACTTCCTTAACCCGTCCAGACATTTCCTTTGCAGTAAATAAGCTTTCTCAATTTATGCACAAGTCAACGGTCACCCATTAGACAGCTACTAAGAGGCTTCTTCGGTAGATATCTCAAGAAAATTATATTTCACAGCATTCACATCAAGAAAGCTGCAGCACCACGTTTAACAACCTACAGTGATGCCGATTGGGTTGGAAACATTGATAATTGAACCTCTACATTGGCTTACATCACATTTCTAGGCTACAATCCAATCTCATGGAATTCAAAAAAATAAAGAGTTGTTGCTCGATCCACTACGAAAGCAGAATACCGAGCCAATCAGAAACAATGTGGACTTGCACTTCTTCAAGAACTTGGCTCTCCATTAAAGGTGCCGCCTTCTCTTCTATATGATAACCTTAGAGCAACCCATCTTAGCTTTAATCCAGTTCAACATTCAAGAATGAAGCATATCTAAATTGATCTTCACTTAGTGAGTGATCAAGTTCAGAAAATGTACACTTAAAGTGAGTCATGTACACACTCAAGATCAACTGGCTAATTTACTAACAAAGCCATTGTCTCAGGAACGCACAGAATTTTTAAGAGCCAAAATTGGACTTGTCGATGGAAGCTCAATTTTACGGGGCATAGTAAGGAAGGTGACACAAAGCAAGAATCAATTTTAAATTCACAAGAAATCTGGAAGTGATCTGCAGCAACAATCAAGCCGAGAATCATGCCTTGTAAATTGATGCATTTATGTAAATAAATTATGTAATCGATATGCATGTCAGTTTGAAATATTTTTAAAAAATACATAATTATATAAATAATTACTTTTTTAACTATTAAAAGAAAATCAAATGCCAAAAGAGAAACTAGCATTTTACAAAAGAGAAATGTAGCCCCAAAACTCGTCCTTGTGTTTTGTAAGAACCTACAAGGTCCTGTCAGTGTTAGAGCATTTTATTGGCTTGGCCAAAATTGAAGAATGTCTAAAATTTAAATAACTTGTGTCAAAAAGACCCCACATTGGATTGGGCGGGCATCTCCAAAATAATTTAGATTTCTGCTACAGTGATTGGCCAAATATGAAGAATCAAAATTGATTCACCAAATATTAAAATACTAATTTCTCACTTCAACCAAACAAATTAAATTAATTAGAATATAATTAACATTTAACATTTAGAATATAATTATTATTAACATTTAATAATACTTTTTTAATATTAATTTAATTAGAATATAATTATTATTAACATTTAATAATACTTTTTTTAATATTAATTTAATTAGAATATAATTATTATTAACATTTAATAATACTTTTTTAATATTAATTTAACTAGAATATAATTATTATTACCATTTAATAATAATTTTTTTTAATATTAATTTAACTAAAATATAATTATTATTAACATTTAATTGGTAGAACTATAAAATGTGATAAAAATAAATTTAATTAATTAATTATTAAAATAATAATATTTTAATATTATATAAAATGTGGAGATTGAATTTAAATTAAATAGATAAATATAAAAAAATATGATATTAGTTAAATTTTAAAAATACATTTATCCAAATCAATAAAAATGCTCTTAGAGATCCATGACATACTGTCAGTCTGTCACAGGACTCGCCTATTTAAAGGCCTTCCGATCGAGATTCGAAACTGTTTTGCATTGTTTGTTAGTGATAAAAATAGAAACAAGCAAGAGGAAAAGCATTTATGAGGATCATGGAGTTGAGGCCCAAAAGGCCTATAAAGCATGCCAATTAGCAGCTGGTGTGTCAGTTCTTCGTGCTAGATCTTGGCTGCTGATGCTATAAAATTGTCACTTTGATGAATCATTGAATTTGTCCCTTGGGTATGGGCCTGTCCTCGTGCATGCATGTACCACTTTTCCCAAATTTTAACTTGGTGGACGATGCATGTGCCTTTGCTCAGACGTAATGCACTAGGTGAAAAGTTTGGTTCCCACCAACGTTTTTTCTTCTTAACCAAACGATAAGATGTATATTTTTCTTGATTCAACAAATATTCAAGATTTACAGTATTATATATTTCTAAATTCCAATCTGACCTTCTTAATAAGAAATTCCTACTAAGGATTGATTATAAAAGTGCTAAATTTATTTTAGAAAAAAATATTCAAAACATATTTTTACACGTTGGCAAGTTATTTTAAGTGTTTTTTATTTTGATATTGAATATATTACAGGCACAAAAAATTCTATTCCTGATTTTCTTATCTATGAATTCTTGCAGACACCCAATCATGAGTAAGAAAAAAGGCAAAGAAAAATAGATCAACATACCTCCTCCAATTCCCAAATCTGGATATCCTATTTTTAAAATTTTGTTGATGCTTTTTATTTTTTAATTAATGAGATGTTATATTTAACTTCTGTTTTTCCCTTTGTTGCATGCCCATTGGAGATGAAAATGAGAAAATCTTGCTCAGCAAGGATAGTTGGAAAATGCTGAAAATTTGAGTATTTTTATTATTATATATAGAGACACTTATTTCTCTCCATAAAAAGTCTAATAGAAGAAGTAGAGTAACTCCTTATGATGATCAGGATGAGTTTGTTCCTAAGTCGTGTAAGACTTCTCAACACGCCCCTTCACGTATGGGTCGGTATTTCCGGTACCATCATCGGGAATAAGTCATAGGAGTTCATCATCAGTCATAGGTTAACTTGACTCTGATATCATATAGAAATTCATGACCTGACTTATCTCATAAAACTGTTTATATAAGAGATGATTGTTTTTTCTTTATAAGCATGTCCAAAACCTTATCCACAAATAATATATGATTATTTCTCAACATTATGCAAATCAAAAGTGAAATATATAAACCATAATTTTGAAGTCCCATCACCTAATTGAAATATTCTTGATTGGATGATCGAATCAGATTGTTTAATATAGAGATATGGACATAATACTATTTATGTAGGGTTTATCATGTTTGAAAATTTTGAACGACGGTATTAAATATGGGAAAGGATAAACACACAATATTTTTTATAATAAAAAAAAAAAAGCTCTATTCTTTTCTCTAATTATCATTGATGTCACCTCTATTCTTTTTCACTAACTTGACCAAAATTTGCCCTTATCGAAACACAAGATCAGCTTTTTCTAAGGGGAACAGAATGGAAATGATACAGATTAAAGGGTTTTGAAGTGGGGGAGGGAGCAGCAGACATGGGGTGGAATAGCCACCATGGGAGGATGGAATGAAAGAAAAAGATTAATTTTATTTGGCCAAGACCCAAGAAGAAAGATGAAAAATATGTTTGGAGTTAAAAAGATGGGCAATTAATATACAAAATACAGCTAGTCCCAAAAAGACAAGCAGCCGTAAGGTGGTTTTTCCAAAGCTCTACCCTATCCAAGCATGTAATGTACTGTAATGTAATATCATTTTGATCTGTTTTGGGTATTGGATTTCAAACTAATCCCTAATTATTTAATGGAGTTTAGCATGATAGCATCCAAGTGGCCAACCGTGTGGCCTTGATCAGCTCAAAAGTAGACACAGCAACGCACGCATTGCCACAGTTTCCATCGCATCGCTGGCTTTGGGAGCTGCCTCCAGGGCCCCATCCCCATACCCTAATTATCTGACCATTCACAGATCTTTCACTGTTCCTAGTCAAACAATTTGCCAAACACCTTAACTACAATAACGAGACAAAACATATAAAGTACATCCATGTATGTATAGATAATTTTATAAGTACTGTTTTTTTTTTATTATTTAAAGGAAATATAAATAAATAAATAAAACACTCTTTGTTTTCCACAACCCCAAAGGGCCATTACACCTGGGAAAGGACAAAGAATCCCGTTAATGCATGATCTGCTGCTAGTGTTGATAGTTATGGGCATTAATTTGGCTCATGTTGTCTGTTAAGATTTCTGTTCATTATTTTTTTAATGTCCTTATTTTCATATCTGTGTCGGCCTTAATGCTCTTTAAAGCCTACCATTTGCTTTTTAGCTCATATTTCTTGCTTTACCACTTACTGATAAAAAACCAATCCACCTCCCTTTTCGTGGGTCCAGTTTTCCAAAAAGTTTAAACGCTTTTGAGAAGTTTTCTTTTTATAGTGGCGATGAGAAATAAGTTCAAATGGATGGATTGCCATATTTTAATCCTTTTTAAGATATGTTTAAATGTTGAATTAAATTAAATTAAATTAAATTGAGATGATATAAATTATTATTATTATATTATTTTTAAATATTATTATTATTTTAATATTTAAAAAAATTAAATTATTTATTATATTTTATATTAAAATTTAAAAAAATTATAATAATAAATCGAGATGAGTTTAATTTAATTTCCTAACGTACCCTAAAGACAAATAATTGTGATGTGAAGTGCATAAAATCTAATCATGGGCTACATTTCAAAATGAGTAAGATTAGATATAGTTATACAAAGTGTGTAAATATCGTATATTTTTAAAAAATAAAATAAAATTTATATAATTTATAATTATAAATATTATTTCTCATTAAAAACGAGTCCCTCTACAAGAGGTCGAGGGATGGTACACTTCACAAAATTATCATAATTCACTCTAATCCTTGCAAAGATGTGATGGATAATGCACTTAAAAGCATCAGCGTGAACTACGTAAAAAAGATTTATTGCATTTATTATATATATTATGTTTATGATTATTGTCTATTTTATTGATATTGTCAGTGGCTGATATGACTAATTGTAGACTGTTGAGTCGAGTCTAAAATGTGACATGAATTCAATCTGATTTTTGACAAATTAAATAATCGAATTGATATATTAGAAATTTAAAAATTGATACCAACGAATTTATTTTTGAAACTAAAACTTTTGATTTTTTTAATTTCAATCCTATCTGATCTAATTTTTATTTATTTATCGTTTATACATGTGACGTTACATAACTTGATCAAATGTGAGTGTATATATATATAATCAAATGTATAAAAAAGTATTTATCAAAAATAGTATATTTGAAATTCTAAACATTCTTAAAAGAAATGTTTAAGATTGAAATTTCATGTTATTTAATTTTATATGTTATTTCAAAGGTTATTTCAAATGTTTAAGATTAAGTTTTATATGTTATATCAAATGTTATATTAAAAATTATAATATTAATTTTATGTTATATCAAATATTATATTAAAATTTTATAAGATTAATTTTATATTATATCAAATGTTATATTAATTTTATGTTATAAAATTAATAGATATAAATCATATAAAATCTAATGTTACGTTAATTAGCAATTTAGAATATATATATATATAATAAAAAGTAAAAAATTGTATAAAAAAATATTTTATTTATAATATTAAAAATAAAAATATATATATTCTAGTCCGATTCTATTCAAATCGGTCTTCAAAATATGAAAATTGATACTGAATCGATTGTAGTTCTTAATAACAGGTACTAGATCGGACCAATTATAAACCAAAACTAAATCCACCTATTTGGTCGGTTCAACCAATTTTCCGGATTTTGCTTTTTTTTACGCCCGTAGACATGAAGGCAAAATATATGAGTCTTATGATTTAGCCATATTCAACATAAATAAATAAACATTTTCAAACGTTGCCTGGCCAAAACAATTTATTCTTTCTTTCTCGAAAACCTTAATTAATCTAAGTTGTTTTATAGATGTATTTTAAATTATATGTAAATTACCCTATGGTCACAGAATTAACATATTTCATGTTCAAAAAAACGGGACACGGGATAAAGTGTGGCGAGTGATAGAAAATAAAATAAAATAAAATAAGAGATGGATAACAGAGAATAATGGAGATACCGAGATAGGGTTTGGGCCTAGACTACGTTTTTGTTATTCTCAATTGTTACTATATACTAGACATACAACCTTATTTATAGAAAAATTACATTAAGATAAAATAAGATAAATATATTAATCATTATGAAAATCAAATCAAGATAATATCAAATCAAATTTTTGATTTAATGTTATCTCCAACATTCACCCTCAAACTTAAGGTAGATAATTTTAAAATCTTGAATTTGAAATTAGAACGTAACATTCATATCCGTTGGTTGTCATCAATCAAATGATGAAAGTGGTGTTGGTGCATTAACTAGAATATCATGTCTGGAACTGTGACCAATAATGGATTAATAATGTGCCAAAGTCAACAAAGAGCTAATATTAGGCTGAAAGATCGAGCCAACAATGGCATTTGTCAACAATATGACCAATATCAAAAGTTCAAAAAAATTATATCTGAAACTTCAAACAATACTCATAATAGACCAAAACTTAATAAAAATACTCACAGCTAGTAAAGATACCCCAACTGCGTTGACTTGAATGAAATATGATTGAACGGAGACGTTGACAAATTTTGTGAGAGGTAAAAAAATTAGAGAAAGAACTTTAAAAGAGATAATCTACAGGATCAAGTCTGACGTTAACCAAAGGCTCGAATACCATGATAGAAAATAAAATGAGATGGAGAATAATGGAGATATAATTTTAGGGCTACATTTTTTCTACTTGTTTATGAATGAAAAATAATATTTACAATCATGTATTATGCAAACGTCGCTCACTCCTCTTGAAAAAATGTGAGCAAATATATGATCTACATAAAAAATTAATTTGTTAATAGTGGACTCGAACTCCACTCTTTTTCAAAAGTAGTGTGCGGCATTTATACAACTCATGCATTATTCTAATCGTTGAGTGAGCAAGCGTTGTACAATCCTTTTAAAAAAAATGGGATCCATTATTAAAAAATTAATTTTTTTATTTGAATCTCGTATTTATTCACTCTTTTTCAAATGGATTATGCAATACTTACGTATTTAACGGCTGCAAATATCACTTTTTATAATATATATTGTGTATAAAGAATTCGAAAATGCAATTGCACAAAGATTTTCTTGAGATTGCTCACAAGTCTCAAGAAATTTGGATATTTTTTTATGAGTTCTTCTACTTGAAAGCTGGTATGCAAAGTATACATTCCATTTTATTGATATGACAATACTTGATTTCTAAGATATTTTAATTTTAAATTTCTCAAGCAAATCAAGTATTGTCATGTCAATAAAATGAAAGATATGTTTTGTATACAGACTTTCAAATAGAAATTATTTTTGTGATACTACATTCTCATAAGTAATAAGAGTAGGTAATATATGAGATCTCATATTATTTAAAAATAAGAAGTTCTCACTTTTTATAATGTTTTAATGAGATTCTAATTATATCATTGACTAATCATTTTAAAATATAAATCATGTCACTTGGGCCTCTATTGATTTATTACAAATGGTATCGCAATAAAAAATGTAGTAATTGAACCGTGGCACCAATAATGAACTAACTCAGACACTAGGAAACATAAGGGAGAGAGATCATACAGGCCATGTGGCCCCCTTCCATTTGACGCTTATTCAGGATAAAATATGAGATTATTTAGGTAATTTCACTTCTTATAATAATAGCATATTATGCCATAACTTTTTGAAGTATAGGACAGGAATTAAGGATGCACGCACCAAATGGTTTAGTAAAAATGTAAGAGTAATGTTATATGTAGTTTTAAAATGTATAAATCTTGCACATTTTTTTAAAAAAATAAATGGAATTCACTTTTTAAAAAATGATTTTGTCATGTAGGTATAAGATTTGGTCACTTTTTACAAATGAGAGTATATAAAAATTACACATCCTAAAATTATAAATAGCATTTCTTAAAATATAAAGTAACCATGGTTCGCTTAAAATAAAATCTTGGATGAAATAAGATACTGGGTCAGCGGCTTTGGATTTCTTAGATCCGAGTATTCACCTCTTCTCTAGTGTGGCACTAGACCCGCATGTGCCACCACCGCCAATGAAGGTCCTCCACCAGTGTATCGATTTATCTTCAAGTTACTATTTTTCTATATTTTTGTTTTTCCTAACCAATAGTCAAGATAAAATAATCATGATAGTCTCCTTCATGAGCCAGACCAGACCAACAAAATGCAGCACACTCATTTCAACTGCAACTTTTAGTTGTAGTGTTAGAGTTTGTTTATCAAACTATATTATAACCGTTTTAAGGCGACTTCCTCTTTGTGAAAAATGGGTTAGAATCAAGAGATTGACTCGATGACCCTTTTTTTATTTTTATATTGTGGTGTTGCTTTTGTACTTTGAGATGATTGTTAGAAACTCTGATCCTATTAAATCTTATATCTTTGTAATCACTTAGTTTAATATATGTTATGCTTTTCTTGAGGGAAAAAAAAAACATACTTTTGTCATGAAAAAAAAAAGTGACTTTTTAAATTTTAATTTGTCTTATTATTTTTTCCAATCCTACAAGGAGTCATTAAAAAAGTCGACGTAGACACAAGTGATTATCCTTCATATAATCCAAAATTAAAATGGAACCCCATATTAACCAATTAGGTCAGAAAACTGGGTATTATTACCTCGAAAGTCTCTGAATTGTCAACGCTCCCCTATAATGGCAACAGTAATTTTGCCATTATTAGTTTCTAGATCATAGCCACTTCCAGCAATACAGAAATAGCGTATATCTCCTATCTCACCAGGACCAGGTTTTGTTTGTCCCACAAATATTGGAAGTCCAGGTCCCTGGTCCTTTTTTTGGTTTTTTTTTTTAATTTAATGAGCAGGTTCTGTTGCTTTGGTAATTTGCTTTGATTTCTCTTTGATAATTTGATACCGATCATGTAATATGTATGTGTAGAGAGGACTGGATATTTCTCTTTGATATTTGTCATGCACGAAATGGGTTATATGTACATTGTACAGTAACTGTCAGCATTGACACCAACCATACGAGGTTTGAGTTTAGGCCGAAAGATAACAAAGAAAAAAAACTGGCACCAGGAATGACCTAGATCCATCGTGACATGGCAGGAATCAGGTGGGCCACGTGTCAAAACCCCAGAACATCAGAGAAAGAGAGAGAAAAAAAAAAGAAATGAAAGAGATATATCACTCTCCTCTGACAGAACAGGATGAGCTACAGAGAAGAGCATTAAATGGGTAATGAGAAAAGTGGCTCCGATCATGCAGAGGAGAGTGAGATTGTTGTGTGTGGGTGGTGGAGATGCTGACCTTACCGCTTTTTTTTTTTTTTTTTTTTTCTTTTATGTCTCACACTCTCTCAATCGAGGCTGGACAGAGAGTGTGACAAACAAAAAGACTATGCACTGCTGACTGCTGTGTGTGTGTATGCTGTGACTGTGAGGAATAGAGCGGAGCTTTTAGCCCTATAGCTTCTGCAGTCATTGGCAGTACGGATTCTGGGTCAAACCCTCTACAGCCACTAGTCTTACCACCTCGCCACATTGTCTTACGTGGCATTGGATTCTTACCTTCCTGCCAGCATTTCACGTGGCTTCTCTTCCCTTCTCTTCTCTCTCTCTCATTAATTTCTCGGGATTTCAAGTCCCAACCAATAGAATTAAAAATCCCTACGAACTTCTTTAAGTGAACATACTCAATTTTTATTCTCTTTTGGTTTGATGCTTTCAAAGTGGCGGAACTTTTCGAGGGAGATATAGAAATTTGCCGGAGGGTATAAGTATTATATAATTATTTTGAAATAAAAAATAAAATAAAATAATAATTTTTTAATAATAAATTTTATTTTTTTAAATAATTATATGATATTTATATATTTTACGATTGTATGTAATATTATTTTATTAGTTCATAAATACCTTAAATTAGATTGTTTCGGCTTGAATTCAATTTCCTTAATTAATTTACTTAATTATTAAGATGTTTGTAAATATTAATGTTTATTTAAATGTTAAACAAGTCAAATTTATATAAATTTAACTCAACTCGATTTATATTTGTGAATAAAATTCTTTTAAACTCAATTGAACTCGTTTTGAAGTTCATAATAATATTATATATGTGTTATATTTATTACATGTTAATTATATTTTATATACTTAATTATATATTATTAATTTAGTTATAATTACCTTATTTAATATATTTATTATGTTCCCAAAATGTCATATATCAATTTTCTAATTATTATATAAATTATATCGTATTGATATCATTACAAATGAAGGAGTGAATGCACGTTTACTTGAAATAGTTACCAAATTAACTTTAATTGATTAACTATAATTCGTATAAATAATACATATCATAATGGAAGTTGATAGTATTTCTTAATAATTAACGAATCATATCACTAACCTTACACACAATATGATTTTCATTATACTATATAAATGATAACACATATTATTATTTATAACTATTACTAATTACTTATAGTTGCATATTATTATATTTTTAGTATAATATACATACAAGAACTTATATATTATAACTATATAGTTATATTATATGCTTATAATATATAAAAACTTATATATATATATATATACACACACATACACAATATCTAGCGATGTATGCTACAATATATTCATAATTTATATTTAATAATAATATATTATACAACTGAGATTTTTAAGTTATTATGATATAAATATATATTAATGGTTTAATTTTGCATTTATCTCATATTTTACTTTTTTAATTTATAGCTATAAGTTAATTTATTTTATAAAAAGTTATACCATAAGAATCTTTTAATGACAACTATTTATAGTTAAATGGTTAGAATTTATTATAAAATTTAAATTTTTTATACTGTAAAATGCTAGGTAAAAATTACAAATAGACAAGTCACATATAAATTCTTTATAAAAGAGTAGATCCTACAATGATCGAGCAAGTTTGAACAAATTAACGAGCGACTTCAAACTAGAATATTCGATGAGTGTAAACAAGAAAAGATGCTAAAAGAACCCGAGCAATCTTTTTCTAATTCGGCTCAATTGTTTGCTTGCAGCCCTACCGTTGGCCTCCCCAACCCCGTTCTCCGCCCTTGGCTGGGTGGCCATGCGTTCCTTGCCCAGGCCCCACTCCTGATTTCTACTGTCTGCCCGTATCGATGTATTCAACAGGCGAATAATTACATTTAGATAGTGAGGTGATCTCAGATATTCTGTAAATAATAATAAAAAATTAATAATAGAATATTGAATAGTAATGAATAATAATGAAAAATACATGAAAAATAATATTAAAATAATAAATAGTAATGAGAATACTCCCCTATCCAAACTAGCACAAGTTTTGCTTCATGTACGTCCTTTCATCCATTCAATAATCAGCAAAAATACAACATATCTATGCTAGAATCAAAGATTAATCCAAAATGGATCTACAAAAATATAAACCAAAATTGGTAGAAGTTGTACAAAACTAAAAAGATCTACAATGATCAAGAATATAGAACGAAAAGAGTTGAAACTTACAATCAAAACAACCAAATTGGAGCGCCCTAAAACATAAAACAAAAGCCAAAAAAATGGGTCCTGGTGGCCATTTATGTCGTAGACGACGCCGTAGCACTGGCAATGGCATTGACATAGCTTATTGGAGAAGTAGAGGAAGTAGCAAAAAGAAGAAGAAATAAATAAAAGAAATATGCGGTCTACTAGTCAAAATTAGACAAAAGCTCAAAATGCTTGAAAAGAAAATCAGAATTACACCATTATTAATTTATTCATGCAAAGTGACTTAACTTCAACTTAGAAATGAAAGAGCAAAACAAAATCAGAGTTCAGTATTTTCAAATAGCCCTAATCATTAAGAGTGCCAAAATCAGATTAATGCAATCAACCAATTATTCAATTTTTGTTTTCTTAAAAAACACAACTTAGATAAGGAGCCATTTCAGACCATCATCGATAACAGATGTACATATGTCTAGACTCTACGCCATACTAACTATACATGTATGTTGTGATGTACTACCGATCAACACGAAAAAGTGGTGGTGACTGGTGAAGTGTGCCAGGTAAGCAAAGAAGCTGGGAGGGAAAACGACAGCAAAGGATTGATGGTGCTAAAACCGAGTAAGGTACCAACACTGGGTGGCTGCCACCTGGCCACCCCATATATCGGCTGTAGAGGGTGGCTCCTCTTTACCCATTGGTCCGTCTGTCGACCCTCTCATGCCTTTGATCATACATATATTGAACAGGATCTTCATCGCTTCCAAGGTATGTATGCATATATATATATATATATAAATATATCTGAGAAATGTATATATATGCGTATATTTAAAACTAAAAAACGGAAAACGAAAGACTAAAAACAATATAACCCAAATTCTACATTCCATGTTACAAAAGATATTCTTTTTTTTGTAATGGATTACAAACACCATGAATTTTTTGTGGCAAAAGCTCAAAAACTAAAAAAATTTACACTACCATCCCTACTTCAGCTAAAAGTACAAGAAGCACAATGGAAAGTAGTAAGCCCCGAGGAGAGAGAGAGAGAGTAAATGGAAGTGATGGTGGTCAGGTCCGCAATTCTGGAGAATGACACAAACGCTAATTAGGTCGATGGGTTGGCCTAGATAGGATCGAGGGCTCGGTGCTCGACGACCAACGACCTATTGTGTGGGGGAGGGTTGGAGCTGCCTGTTCTCTGCAGCAAATTATAATGAGATATATGATGTATATATGAATTTATTTAATTAAATTCGCTTCGTCTTCACCATATTCGTCATCACGCACATCGACACCAACGCCGCCGTTTGGGTCGCTGTTGCTGCAACTGGCTGCCGCAGGCATCAGTAGCACGTCGCGTTGGTGTTGGTCAGCTTCACAGTCATGAATACTGCTATTACTGCCGTCTTCTACCGTATCTTGGCCGTCCATCTCATCGTGCTCAGCTTTTGGAGCAGCCGAGAGGAGACCAATGGGGATGGGCTGCTTATTGTGGCCAACTATAGGGAGAGGCTCCGTCAGTTGCCTCCCGTCTCGAGGTGGCGAAAACACCACTGGCAGGTAGTGGTCCATCTCGCACGGGAACTTCGAGTTCTTGAAATGCTCCTTCAACGCTTCCAATCCCTTATTTTTTTTAATCGAACACAAAGTTTAGAACAAAATAATATATATATATTTTTTCTACACATGGTGACAAAATCTGCAACTTGAAGAGAAACTGGAGAGCTAAATACCAAGAGATTAAGTTCGAAATACGTACCTGAACTCTAGCATAGGTGACTTCACAGATTTTTCTGGAGTTGAAGACCTCCCAATGTTGAAGATGAAAGGCTTTGTAGAGCCTCCATGTTGCCTGAGGCGACGTCATGTTCACGAACCCATAACCCACATTGCACTTGTTGCTGTTTTTAAAAATAAAAAATAAAAAAAATAAATATTATGAAGAAAACCTATATGCACATAAAAGATCAAAAAGTATGAGGATGAAGTAACCAGAACGATAATCAAAGGCTTATACAGGAGCCTGTAGAAAATTTACTTGAAATCAATGGGGAGATAAACGAAATCGTAGGAGGACAAAGGCTGGTCAGGGCCGTCGGCCAACTGCTCGTTGCAGTGGATACAGTGGTTGTCCAGCATGTTCAAAAGCAGCTTCTGACTGCAACAAGTAAAAAATATACAATTATATATATATATACTCGCAAACAACTATATACAAAGTCGAACAAAAAATAAATAAATGATTGATTCTACATGAATATATATAAAAATTTCTGTAGACCGACCTTACAATTCGATCTTTTTAAGGTCTAAACTAACGACTGGGAAAAGATTTGAACCGACCTGTACTTATTTGGTATGTTCTTGATCATGACAGTGGTTCTGGAATCTCTGTAATTGGATTCCAATATGGCATCTTCGTTTATTAGAAAACGCGTATCGAACATTTTTGTTTGTCTGCCTTTCCATGGCCTACTACTCCGAGTCTGCTTTGCAGTCACTGTACTGGAGTTATTGCTTTGACTCTTCTTTGCTGCATTCCTCTTCGGAGGCCCATTGGCTTCGTTTTCTTCGATTAATCCATTCCCAACGGCACCACCCAGACTCATCGAAGCCAGTCTAGCCTCAATTACAGCCCCAGAATTTGCGCCCTTCGGGCTTCCCTTACCCAAAGATCTCTTGGTCGAGAACTGCGTTTGGGAGAGATGTGAACGAGACACGTTGGGAACGAACCGCCCCGATAATTTCCGAGACAACGGCGGGGGCGGAGGCGGTGGTGGAGGTGGCGGTAAAGGACGGTATTTTGGAGATTTCGAGTGATGAAAGTTGGAGTTGATGCTTGGAATGTTGGCCGAGAACGAAGCTGGGCCAGGCGAAGCGAACGTCGTATCGAAGAACTTCCTGCTATGACCACCGGGGCGACTGAATTCTATAACTACTGGCTTGCCCAGAATTTCCTTTCCATTCATCTCTCTAAGAGCCTTGGCCGCGTCTCTGACGTCATAGAACTCCACGAACCTTTGGTGCTTCTTCAATGGCGTCTCTCTCAATTCTTTCACCGGACCTAAAAACAAACAAAGAAATCCATCAACAACATGATCAAGAGCCCAAAAGGAGAACTAGATGATCCTGTCGAAGTTTCGGAAGCAATAACGAGGACGACCTTCATAGAAAGCTTTCAGATCTCAAATAGATGAAATTAAAAAGAAACCAGAAGACTAATATTATAGTATCTTGTAAGCAACCGCGAAAAAGGATCCTATATACCAAAAGCCTCGAAGATTTCTTTTAAAGCACTTTTGGAGACTTCAGGGTCCAAATTGAAAATGACGATGGTCCCCTGGTTGTGGCCGTCGGGTACGGCGTTTGTTGCCGAAGGGATGATGAACTGTGCCCAGACGGCGCGGCCGGCGATAAGACCACGCGCCAGTGGGGGTAGTGGGGCACCCGAATTGTCCACCTGGGACACGGAATTGGCGACCAGTAAAGCCGTGGTACTGTTGTAGTAGTGGTTCCTCAGCCTGGCCTGCTGTTGCATGTGCTGGTCCCGAATCTCCCTCAGGGCCTCCTCTGCATGCCTCAGATCGTAGAAATGGATGGTCACGATCCCCTCCCGGATTCGCTCCATCTGCACCCCCCTCACCTCCCCAAAGGCGTCCAGTTCCCGCCTCACTATCCCCTCGCTGACGTCACCCGGTACCGAACTCAAAACCAGCGTCCTCGTCGCCGCCGCCGACCCAGCTTGAACTGGCCCCGTCACCCTCACCTCGGGCGCGCTAACGTACACGGGAGATGCGCAGCTGTACCCTAGACCTCCCGCATCACAGAATGATACCACTTGCACCTGCACTTCGGTAGTCGGTACATACGGCGAGGCGTATGGGTAGTAAACCTGGGGCACTGGTTGAGGTAGTGGTGGCCTGAAGAGGGCGAGTTGGGCGTGGTTATTAGGGTTTCTGGGCCTGAACTCTTGAGCCCTAGGGTCTAGGTTTCCGGCAAACCGGGCAATACCGGTTTCTCCCATGGTGGGTTCGCAGAGTCTCACCGTTGAGAAAACCGACGGGAACAAAGAGAACACACAAAGGAGTTGGAATCGAACGTGGGGTTTTTCCGGTGGGGTATTAATTTGTTTACCGTTTACAGGGCGCTTCCTATCTATTCTCTTCTTTAAACAAGCAGGCATGTACCACTCTCTCTCTTCCCCTTTCTCGACTGCCTGTCTGTCTGTCTGTCTGTCTGGCGTCTGTGTGTTTTTCGAGTCCAAGTAGAAAAGCAAAGCACAAAAATGTCTTTGGCTCTTACCTTATTCCTCTCTACTTTCTTTTCAAGCCTAAGTTGCTAAAAATGTTCTTTGCCCACCTTAACACCCTGCTTAAATTACGGTAATACCCTATTTCCTTGAAACTTGTATCTGTTTTTCTTCTTTCTTTCTTTCTTTTTTTTTTCAATCTACGGAATGAAACGGGGAGGAGGAGTGTGGGCCGTACACGTGGGGAGGATTGTGGATGACTTGGTGAGATCATGCGGGTTAAAACCGGAGGGAGGGTAATAATTGCACCTGAGGAGGAGTAGAGGGGAAGGCACCATAGTGAATGGTACAGGACACAACACTTTTACTCCAGATGATAGATAAGATAGGGTAAAAATTTAAAAATTAAATAAAATAATTTTATTTTCATTTTAAAATTTAAAAAAATAAAATTATTTATTATATTTTATATAAAAATTTAAAAAAATCGTAATAATTATATAAAAGAAAATTCTTAATAACCAAACCAAACCAAACCTTAATAAATAATGTTATTTTGTCCGACTCTAGGCTTCCTCCGCCTCCTAATTCCTTTCCGTCTTTCTTTCTTCTGTTTATACGTCTTTAAACAGTACGTACCTCCGTATTTTCAGAGAGACCCGCCCATGAAATTAGGATGAGACTCATCTCAACTCATCATTATAATTTTTTTAAATTTTAATATAAAATATAATAAACAATTCAATTTTTTTAAATTCTAAAATAATAATAATATTAAAAAGTAATATTCTAATAATATTTTATCATCTCAACTCAATTCACTTCAATATCTAAATACAATCTTAACAAATCTTGTTGTTTTTTTTTTTTAAAAAAAAAAAATTTTGGGTGATTTTGTTTCGCTGTTTTTATGATGGATTCAGATTGTCGATACGATCGTTGCAGAGGGTGTAATTACCATTTTTGACTTTACGATTGTCTCACTCGTCCCAAAGTAATTCTGCCATTCCCTCCCTCCCTCCCTCCTACACAATATTGATACAGGACTCGTATCTATGCATGCAATCATTCAACCATATAACATTACTCGGTTTGTTTTAAAAGATAAAATGAGATAAGATAAATATTTAAAATTTAAATTTAAATAAAATATTATTAAAATATATTTTTTAATATTATTTTTATTTTAAGATTTAAAAAAATTAAAATTTTATTTTATTTAATGTAGAAATTTAAAAAATTTATAAAACCTATATATCTATCCTATAATGTTTAACGCTTTGAAATAAGAACAGCTGAAGTTGTTGTGAATCAAGATTTTATAATAACTTTTTTCTGTTCTAATGGTCTATTTGAATGATAAGATAAATTAAGATAATTTATAAATAATAATAAAATTATTAATTAAAATAAAATGACCTAAATCTACCGTTTTATTCTTTCGTATATTTAAAAGCCCCAACTAAAAACTTGGAAGTAAATGATGATAGCTAGGAATGGCTCGAAGGAAGTACAAGCTACATGAGCTGCAACTTATATATAAATAAATAAGAAAAATAAATTTGGATGTAGTGTCTGGCAAGGATACAGAAACCGAGACAGAAAACTCATTAAGCAGGAAATATATTGATCCGTACTGGAAATAAAAACTCAAATCCTGCACTCCCCAAACGGTGGTGCAATCTTTAATTTCGCGTTTGTTTTTGTGAAAGTAACAGCTCGAGCGAAACAAGGACAAGAAAACAATTCACTACAAAAAAAAAAAAAAAAATTAATTAATTAATTAATTGATGCGCCAATAATCAATATGGAGAGAATACGTACATACTACTACAAGGTACGTACTAACTTAGTTCGCCTCAAATCAGATGAGTTTCGAAATTTATTTAATGAACGAAATTTTTTAATTCATCTCATTTAATTATTAATTTTTTTAAAATTTTTATATAAAATAAAATAAATTTTTTAAATAAAAAATAATAATATTAAAAAAATATATTCTAATATTATTTTATTCAATTTTTTAATTTTAATCTTAACTTACCTAATTTTATTTCATTTATATAAAAACAAACGAGACCGTAAACTTTCGAAAGAATGACAAATAAAAAATATATATAATTTATAGCTTCGTAATCCCTTTTTTTTTTCTTTCTTATTTCATATATCTGAAAAATATTTTAATTATTTTATTTTATGAGAGGTTTAGATTCAGAGATGAGTTGAGATAAATTGAGATTATTTATAAATAGTATAATAAAAATTGAATTATTTATTATATTTTATATAAAAATTTGAAAAAATTATTTTAAGATTTAAAAAAGTTGAATTATTTATTATATTTTATGTAGAAATTTAAAAAAATTATAATAATGAGATAAGATTAATTAAAATGAATTGAAGTAGATTGAAATAGATTTTGAATCCAAACCCCTCCTTAATTCACTGATAGTAAAACATCAAAATACTCTATATTTTTCATATATTCCGTTTGACTTTTATTGCATGTGATGGTGGAGTTTGTGACTGTACCTACCCTCTACTTTTCTTTCATTTGTTTTAGAATTCATGTATAATTTGTTATCTTCTTTATCTAAATCTTTTCGTTATTTTTAGGAGCCGTTTTGATTCGAAAATGATTTGAAATGAATTGAGATGAGTTGAGATAGATTGTGAATAGTAATGAGATGAGTTGTAAATAGTAGTGAGATTTGTGAGTTAAAGTTGCTGAATAATAATAAATAGTAGTGAGATGAGTTGAGATGAGCTGAGACGTCCTGCGAATCCAAACATCTCCTTAGTTGGAAACAATCAGGAGTGAGGAGAAGGGAGGATATTAGAGAAGAAAACAAAAGGAAATTAAGGAAGAATTCAAGAAAGAGAAAAATTTATAATTATTTTAAAATTTATTATGCAAATCTCTCTGTAGTTAACCAGTACTATATATTCAATATTAAAAAATAGAAAGAGTTTATTCAGTCAAAGACCAACACACGTGCGCCGGAGTTTCATGCAAGGTCCAACACGAGACTTCCAATGACTGATCAACCTCCTTAATCAAAGTATATTTTGGTAGTGTATTCGATTCTTTGCATGCTGTTGTCTGTCCTTCCACGGCTCTCTCCATTGTCTATTTCATTATCTACATTATATATACATATATATATTTTTCCTTGAGTTGGGTTCCACGTTGAATGAATGGTCTTTCTCCTTGGAATCCTGCCTCTAGCTAGGTTTTAGTATTGACTGAAACGATTAAATTAGCAAGAACTTGGGTAAAACCAAGGCATTTATGCTTGAAATATCCCACCAATTAGGCTTTCTTGCATTATTATATCTTAATTGGCAAAATGTTTTGTTTTTTCAATTATCATGTCGTGAAGTCACTCTCCATGTCATGCAAGCTTGAATCCATGTCGTTTGTTATATATATAAATATATATATATATATATATATTCTATTATAATAAGTGATTATCTAATTGTGAATAGTAATTTTTATTATTTTTTTATCAATTTTTATTGTTTTTCAGTTAAATCATATTTTATCAAAAGGTTCTTAATAGCCACGCAGCTCACATGAATTGACGTTTATTTTTTATGTTCTTTTTGTTGACAATGTACTATTTTTCCTTTCTTTTGTTTCAAATTTTTTTAAATAAAAAAATTAAAATGATTTTTCTCTTTAGAACACAAACGCTTTAGAGCATTCTCATTATAAAACTCAACTTTAAGTAAATTTAACTAATAAAATACTTAAAACACTCAATATATAATATTAATTATTAATTTAATTAGAATATACTTAATATTAATATTATTAATTTGATTAGAATATAATTATCATTAATATTTTAATTAGTAGAACTAAAATGTGATAAAAATAAAAATTAAAAAAATTATTAAATTAATAATATTTTATTATTATATAGGGAGTAAATAGATAATCCAATATGAATACTGACCAATGCCCATATTTTGCTAAAATTTATATTTTTTTTAAACTTAATTTTTTTATCTTTTTTTAACTTTACATTTTTTTCTCAAATAAATAAATTACTGACTTTTTTTACTTTTTTTTTTTTATTAAAATCATTATATCATGTTCACTCCCGAGGTTAACATACCCGGCCGTTTCAAACAAATATATATTTGTTTGAATGATCGAATAAGGATTTGAGTATATATGATTAACAGTTAAATGAGTATATATGATTAATAGTTAAATTTGTCATATCAAGTGCAAAAAGGAAAACCAGCTTTAATTTGCTCATAAAATTGAACGTAAATCAACCTAACAAAAATGGACGAGGACATGTATTTATATATATTTTTAGAAAAAAACTTTAATCGAATTTTATAAAAATAAATTAAAAAGTTGATATGATTTGAAATAATACGTTAGATTATAAATTTAATTTTATTATAAAATAAATTTAACGAATTATATAAAATCATATTAACTTATAAATTTATTTTTATAAAATCTCTTTATAAATACATTACTTCTTATATTTTAAGTGAGAATTAAATGTGAAAGCCCATCCGGGTGTTAAAATTATGAACTGTAAATTATGTGGGTTGATTGAGGGGAGGGGGGTTTTTAATTCATGAATTCGATATTTCTCAATCGGTCACGTTTTGGAAAAAAGAAAAAAAAAAAAAAAGGAAAAAAAGAAGTTGGTATTTTATTATAAGGAATGTAGGGTAGAAAACTAGGTTATGTTGTTGTTGATGTTGTGTTCCCCATTTGCTCCGCAGGAGGGCATGCGTGGACCATAATGACCCAAAAAGTAAGTGAAAGGGATGGTTCCCTCTGCCTTCCACAAACCCTATTTTAAGGAGGGCTCAGGTTGCCATATTAGGTTACATGCACAACGGAGACATTCCGTATGTTAGTGAGTTCATTATTCCACACTAGCTAACCCTTTTTTCTTTTAGATTTTCAGATCGAGCAGATAGCTGGACATTGAACAGTCACATATATATATATATATATAATGAGTAATGCTTGAGAAAAATTATTATAACAGTGTATACTTTTTCAAATCTCAAAATAAAAATAATATTAAAAAATATATTCTAACAATATTTTATTTAATTTTTTAATTTTAATTTCATCTCATCTTATCTCATCTTTAAAAATAAACGAAATCTTAATAATAATTTATATCTATATTTTTTCGTATATAATATACATGTATTTGTGGGTGTGTGTTGTAAGTACTCCAGCTATTACAAGTCAGGGAAATGAAAATGCAGTGATATTTCACGTAACAGTTGAATGTCATTTCAAATTACTGTACAAAGCTCAAAAGTTAGGAGAGCATCAGAAGCTAATAATTTCTCTGAAGCCGGGGGGGGCCCTTTGATAAGATGAGAAAGGTCATGCATGAAGTACCGTTTGCACGACTGAAAGTTAGTAATGCTATATATACAGTAGCTTTGAAAAATAGTTAGTTTGTTTTAAAATAAGTAAAATTTAATATTAAAAAACTAATTTTTTTATATATATATATTATATTTATTTATTTTTTAAAATAATTATATAATACTTACACATATACTACTGTAATTATTATTTTTTTAATATTAAATTTAGTCTAAAATATTGAAAGTGAAAATTTTACCATTTAATTTAGAAAAATACTATTTTATTTATTTAGTAATTAAGAAAGTGATTTTAAGTGTATTAATTTTTTTTAAATATTAAAATATATTAAAAAAATTATAAAAAAATATAAAATTCAAAAATAATAAACATGAATACACTACCAATAAAATAGTCCGACTCTTTAATTTATTGAGACTTAGGTTTATCCCTCTTTAAATTATGGAAAATATCAAATAAAAAGTTATAAAAAAAGGCTGATGCTTACGTAGGACTTTTTTAGATTTATTTATGCTATCGAATACAGGATTCATTAATTGGTTATTAGTATGACTATCTTATTAATTAAGTTTTCTTGTCTCTTTGCTTTTTTATTTTTATTTTTTTCAGGCCTCCATCTCTTCGCAATTAGTTGATGGAGGACAACATATTATGGGTTTAGTGAAATTCCAAAGATTGATTCTTTCTATGATGAGACGTTGGTGGTGTTTTTTTCTCCGGGGGAAGGGGGTTTTGTACCATATGGCTGTAAACATAATTCGTGACTTGATTTTGTCAAAAATTATTGTTTGTAAAAATCCCAGTCTCTCTCTGATGAGAGGAGGGCAGGATAGCCATTAATGTGAATATCATTCAGTAAAGATATTTCGCGAAGGCAGCAGGTTGGTTTAGTACCGTTTGGATATAAAAATAATTTTATTTCATTTCATTACATCTCATTTTATCTTATAATTATAATTTTATTAAATTTTAATATAAAATATAATAAATAATTTAATTTTTTAAAATCTTAAAATAAAAATAATATTATAATAATATTTTATTCAACTTTTAATTTTTATTTAAAATCATCTAATTTCATCTCATTATTCAAATAGACTTTAATAACCCCTCCAACTCCAACCCCATAAATGAACCAAACACACAAATATATTTGTGTTAATGAATTTACTATGCATCAATTATTATTTATTTTTATATTTTATATTTATAATTTTTTTTATATGATATAGATTTATTTTTTATAAAATATAAAATAATAAATAATAACTAATAAGAAAAATTTTCATACGTTACACTGAGAACTATTTGGAATCTCGGGAATAGAGTGCGCAAAGTGGAGCATGTCGTGTCACTGTGGCGAATCGTCTCTCACAATTTTGCAGCTAAATAATGTGTTGGGAGCAGAGTTTGTTGCTAGGCGTTTTCTCGTTTGCATTTGCGTACGTGATGAGATTCTAGTGGCTAAAGGGGGTGCAATTATATGTTTGTGGGTGGCTCTTTTTTTTTTTTTTTTAATCAGCATTGACACTATGATCAAGAATGTTGGTATTTAATTATTAGATTGTGCTGCCAAATATTACAAACCCGTCTATGAGAGAGAGATCAGACATTACTATTTATTGGTCAGGCCAAAAAAGAAACAGTTCTTCTTTGGGCCGGTGACACCTATAAATAGTTGTTATCGGAGACGAATAGGGAACTGTCACATAAGTGTTCCTCAGTAAACTGTGTAATACGCGTAGCAGGGGATCACGTTGCTCTCTCCCCTTTCTGCTCAAGCTCCAGATCAAATCTCTCTCCTTCCCGAGTCTCTCTCTCTGTGTGCAATCGATCTCTCAACTTCCCTCTCCCTCACGAACACCATAATCGATTTTCAGAATCTCTCTCTCTCTCTCTCACTAAAACTCTAAACCGATTTTTAGAGATTTTCAGAATCTCTCTCTCTGTCTCTCTCACAAAAACTCTAAACCGATTTTTAGAATCTCTCTCTCTCTCTCTCTCTCTCTCTCTCTCTCTCCTTCCCTCTCTCTCACAAAAACCCTAAACCGGAACAGAGGTTGAATACCTCTTGATTAGTAGTAGGAAGTAATGAATGCAGAGGGGAGTACAAAGTATTGATCTTCTTGCAACGATCACACTCGCTAGCATTGTGGTCAAGCTTCTTAACCATGGTGATGGTGGGCATGAGCTCACTGCTCATTGAGGTGGATGGAGTGGAGCGATTGAGCTCGACTCCTACTTTTGTCGACCTACATGGATGAGGGCAATGAACCAAAGATTCAGATGCTGCAATATTAATGTCCGAGTTGATCGTGTAGCTTTTACGATCATGGCTTTTGGGATCTTGATGATTAAGAGGCCATGCCATTGTTGAAAAGGGAGTTGGTGGCGGTGATGCAAACGTGATAGCTAGGTTATTACGGATCACCCAGTCGACTTTGTCTGATGGCCGCACTGACACTTTAATCTTTAATTTGTGTTGTTCCAAGAAATTATGGAGATGATTATGAAAGGTTTATATAAAGAAACAACCATAATATTTTCGTGTTTAAATTAATACAAGTACTAATATTTGATTACTTCATCTTCCACAGGAGGGAGAGAGGGAGTTGACGTTGACAAGTGAACCTAGAGAGAGAGAGAGAGAGAGTAACCTTCAAAATCGGAGATTATGAGAGAGTGAGGTTTCGTCGAGACAGGGAGGAGTTTTCATCGAGAGAGAGAGAGAGAGAGAGAGAGAGAGTGAGTGTGTGTGTGTGTGTGTGTGTTTTACTTTTCGCTTCAGAAAGGGATGGAGGGGTCTCGTTTAAGGGCAAATTCCCTGTTTGTGCGCCTCTACCATTCCCTCATGTACCGCACACGTGGCTCATTGCCATTGGCTTTCTATATATGCAGGATGTAGGAGACACCTACAGGAAAGTTTTCTAAAAAAGAAATGGTCGTAGCCAGTTATTGCAACCATTATGGCCTGACGTGGATGAATAGAATATTAGGAATTTACTCTTTCTAGACGAGTCAACCAAAGGTTGTAATGGTAGCTGCCGATTCTGGGTTAGTCAGAAACTTGATATCTTTGTTGGTTTTTGAATGAGCCCAAGAGCCCCAAAATGAGGAACAATCACATTCTAGCCTGCAATCTATGTATAGTGGGCTGTGAGGCTATTAAGAAGTTAGAAAACATTGTGTTGGACGGGATTAATGCCTTGGTAAACTTTGGTCGAGTTGAGATTTAGAGCTTATAATGGGATATAGTGAAGTATTCAGCTTCTTTTCCTTTGATTCATGGACAGATTCTGTTAGTGTAGCATGTATAATTTGTGTTTTAAATGTGCCATAAGTGTAGCCCTAGAGGAGTTGTCGGGACAATTCATGGATTATCAATGCTGAGAATTGCTTAGTCATCAAGGTCTGTGTTGATGAGGGCCCAGAGAGATAATAAGGCACTGACGGAGGCTTTGGATATGATCTGCATCCTATCTAATGGTGACAATGCAACTTTCAGGGAAACTACATTGAACTTGTTCCTTGATGGTTAACAAAGCCTGTAGAGGGGATCATGATCGGCCACTCCCAGTGTTTCGTGGCGATCCTCCCCAGTTTTGGAAAGACGGCATGAGTCATATAACACAAAGCTGGAAGAGATGGCAATGAACCATGCTAAACCAAGGATGCAAATCATGACGATTATAATTGTCAAGAATGAGAATGTTTTGCTGAATCAATAGAAGTTGCAATTGAAATGTGATATATAGACTAGAATAGCATCCCTACAAATTGATCAAGGGATAACAGCGGATTGGTAATTTTTAGTAACAATTATCGCTGGAAATTTTCCATGTTGAAAGTAATACCTAGTCTTGTAATTTACAAAATTGATCTTGTTATCTTTTAAATTCCATCTTTGAGTGTACGGAAGTAAGACCTGTACCTCTGTGCTAATCCAAAAATGCCCAGTGTGCCACCAGTATGAAGCATAACCACTTTTACAGCCCCTTTTGCTTCCTCCTCACTAAGTTGTGCCGCCAGTTCCCAAGCAGCTAAAGTATACACTGGATCAACTAGAATACCAGTATTCTGTGCAATTTGTTGGCATGCTTCTACTTCCCCTTCCAATACATTGCCGAATCTAGAGAGAGAGTTGAGTTTCAACAAATGCAAAAAGACAAAAAAGGGAGAAATTTAGTGAAAACACATTGACACAGGTATCAGATGTTTGTAACTGAAAACGGTTCTCTTGTTAGATGTAATGGCATATTACTCAAGCTTAAATCTTTGCAGCTCTAGTTCCATAAGCATCCTCATCGTCTAATTTGACAAGTTATATTCTGTTGTTTCCATTTCTGTCGACCTATTAATATTTCTCAAATATACTACCCAAAATACACAATCAGTTTTGATAGATCGCAAGTGCATTATAGCTATAATGACAAAATATTTATCATTTGAGATAACGTTAAAATGGCATTGATAGATTACAAAATTAAATTAAATTTGTTAGAGGACATGGTTGTAATTAGTGTAACATGTGAGGATATAATTGTCAATTGTATGCAGTATATATATTGTTGAAATCAATGAATGATGTAAGAATTCTCTCCATGTGTGTTGACATGGTATAGCGAGTTGATTAGTTGGTTGGTGGTAAGTGGTGTATAGTGGTTCAGCTAGGAGAGGTTGAAATCGGGCTCACTATTGTCTGAGCTCGCTGGAGTGTTTTTCAGTGTTCTATCTGATTTTTGTCATCGGATCAAAGCTCACCAGTGTTTTCTACTGCTGGATTCGAGTTCACCATTGTCTTGTGTTCATCCCGATGGCTTCTCTCTTCGTCGTTGGCGGTCGGTAGGAGTTTCAAGTTGTTTCCCACGAGTTTCCATCGTTGTCTTCAGTACTGGGCACCAAGGTTGAACTCGCCATCATTTTTTGTGCATCCCGGCGAGTTTTCTGTCATCATTGGCTGCCAGAAGGGCTCTTTGTTGTCAGCAACATCGAAGCCTTGGAGTGTGTTTCGTTGCATGTATAAGCTATCAAATCCTCGAGTGCAGATAACCCCAATCGGGAGTAAGAGCTTGTTCCTATCCAGAATAACATCTCTTTGGTAACGTGGATAATGTAATACCTAGACCACTTATTCTGGTTTAGGATACCTTAATCCGTGTTTAAAGACAACAATAGGTCGATACCTGTTCAGACCCGATACCAGCCCGATACAGGCCAATTCCAAGCCAATACGTGCCTGTTTCGACCGATACATATTGATTTCGACTGGTACAAAGCTGAAATTTGGTTACTCAGGTTGATTTTTTGGGTACTTGAGCTGGGTTTCTAGTTTTCCAGATTGTATTCCTCGATTTTTCATCCATATTTCATAGTCTGTGTGAATTTTGTCTCCAAGTTGAATTGTGACATTTTTCTATGTCCATGACAACTAAATTTGAGTCAGAGTCTCTTACACCAAACTTTAATATGCCTATGACTTTGGTAAAATTGAATGAAAAGAAACTATATGTTGTGGTCAAAATCTGTTAATTAGATTAGTGAGCGATCTGCTTTGGTTGACTTCTATGTTGCTCCTGGTGGGCGTGGAGGCCGAGATGGTAAACGTGCACATGGGAGACATGATGGCAAAGGTAATCACGCTTGAGGTCGTGAATTTCACAAGTGTACTCATTGTAGTCGCAATAATTACTCTGTGGACTATTGTTGGGATTTTACATGGTAGAACATTTGGGTCCGCTCATCAGGCCGTTTGCCAAGATGCTATATCACCGTCAATGAGCTTCAACTCAACTATATATATGATTACCATATCAAATAATGAGTATGATCAGCTTTTAGGTGGCACACGAACTTCATATTCGACAGCTACTCTTGCCTATTTAGGTACAACGTCCGCATGTCTTGTTTCATCTACTCAAGATCCATAGATCATTGATTCAGGAGCTAATGAACATATGACCGGTTTGTCTTATGCCTTATCTAAGTTAGATACTGTGACATCTCCAAAGAGTGTTACTCTTGCTAATGGTTCTCTTGCTAAAGTTACAAGCATTGGATCCACTAAACTCACTAACTCTATATCCTTATCATCTGTTCTATATACTCATAGTTTTCCCTTTAGTTTGTTGTCCATTAGTAAGATTACTCAGAATCTTCAATGTTTAGTGACCTTTTATCTCTCTTCATGTATATTTCAGGATTTCAAGACAGGGAGAACAAGATTGGTATGAGGCATGAAGCTGGTGGTCTGTATTATCTTGATGTTAAACAGTCACCCACTCGAGCCCTCACTTCCTCATCACCTGCTTATGAATAGCATTGTTACCTTGGTCACCCCCTCTCTTTTCCTTTTGAAAAGTCAAGTTAGGAATCTTAAAAATGTGTCTCCCTTTCCTTGTAAAGCATGTCAACTTAGTAAATATCATTGTGTCTTTTGTACTTGGAGTTGACAAACGAGCATCGAGTCCTTTTGAATTGGTTCACTCTAATATATGGGGACCAATCAACATTGAATCAAACAAGTTTCAATATTTTGTTACATTTGTTGATGACTTCTCTCGTGTGACATAGTTGTTTCTGATGAAGGCACGATCTGAATTTCTTTCCATATTCAAAGTCTTTTGGAAAGAAATTAAAACTCAATTTAGCAAAAAGGTTCAAGTTGTATGTTCTGATAATACTAGAGAATATCAATCTAGTGCCTTTGCTACTTACTTAAGTATAAAGGAATTGTTCATTAAATTTCATGTTCTTATACACCCCAACAGAATGGGGTGGCTGAAAGCAAAAACATTATTTGTTAGATGTAATCCGAGCACTTTTATTGCACATGCATGTTCCTAAACGATTTGGAGTGATGAAATCTTATTGCTTGTCACCTTATTAACCATATGCCTTCATCAGTCCTCGATGGTTCATCTCCCTTCTCCATCTTGTTCCCTTCATCTCCGCCATTTTCTCTCCCTCCAAAAATCTTTAGGTGTGTTTATTATGTTCATAACCTTGGCACAGGCTTTGATAAGCTTGATCCACGTTCTACCAAGTGTTTTTTTGTTGGTTATTCCTGGATTCAAAAAGGATATTGCTACGATAGTCCTGTTCTTAGACGCTACTTCACGAGTGCTGATGTTACTTTCTTTGAGTCCATACCCTATTTCTTGGACACATCTTCGAGTGTTGAGTGTGATCCTCCACTATTACCTACTCTTACACTTTCTCTTCCACACTCACCCAACCTTACCTGACCCTCCTTAGTGCCTCCCCTTGTTCTTTTACAGGTTTACTTGGGTTGCTTGCAGCCGCCAGCTCCCATGCCTCCACCAACCGTGTCTCTATCTTTAGATCTTGAGTTACCTAGTACTTCAGACTCTACGCCTATTGCTCTCCTCAAAGGTACTCATTCTTGTGTTACTCAACATCCGATTCGCCAATTTGTTTCATATCATGCCTTACCTCCTTCATTCTCATGTTTTACTTCTCAACTTTCAAAATTTTCTGTTCCTAAGACAGTTCAGGATTCTTTATCTGATCCAAGATGAAGGACAGCTATGAAAAATGAAATAAATGCTCTTCACCATAATGATACATGGGATCTTGTTCCACTACCACTTGGTAAACAACATGTTGGCTGTAGATGGGTATACACAATCAAATTCCATCCTGATGGTTCTGTAGAACGTTTGAAAGCCCGCTTGGTTGCTAAGGGTTACACTTGGCATTGATTACAATGAGACCTTCTTCCCAGTTGCCAAAATCTCCTCTGTTCGAGTGTTGATCTCTCTTGCTGCTAATTTAGATTGTCCCTTATTTTTGCTAGATGTTAAAAATGTATTTCTACATGATGACTTGCATGAAGAAGTTTATATGGAGCAACTATCTAGGTTTGTTGCTCAGGGGGAGTATCAAGGTTCTGTATGCAAGTTAAAAAATGTATTATATGGTTGGGGAGGTTTTCTGATGCTATATTGGCATTTGGTCTCCATAGTTGCCAAATAGAGCATTCGGTATTTCACCTACATAGTGATACATGTCACATTTTGTTGGTTGTATATATGGATGACATTGTAATTACTGGGAGTGACTCTGCTGGAATTGTTATGCTGAAACAGTTTTTACATGATCAGTTTCAGACAAAAGATTTGGGCAAGCTTAGATATTTTCTTGGAATTGAAGTCAGTAGATCTAGAAAGAGTATTAACATGGAGATTGATTGTCACTTCATTCGAGATAAGATACTAAGTGGTGACATTTCTACACCTTTTGTGAAGTCTGCTGATCAACTTGCAGATATGTTTACTCAATCATTGTGTTATAGTCATTTAAAACTTATTTGTTCCAAGCTGGGTTTATATGATATACGGTTTGCGAGGGAGTGTTTGAGGACATGATTATAATTAGTGTAACTTGTGAGGGTATATATATATATTGTTGAACACCAATGAAGGATGTAAGAATTCTCTCCATGCGTGTTGAAAAAATTAAATGACACTCCTAAATCTAAAGGCATTGCAAGATCCCATATTTTATAAAACAGTGTCGAACGACCTGTACAAGCTTGGCCATAGATTATATAAGAGGCATGGCATATTAGAATGTTATATGCTTGCCAATGCCAACACCCACTTCTGCTATTACTACTTCAGCTATTACTCACCCTTACAATATGACTAAAATGTAAAACTTCTATTCACTTTAGGACCTAAAACAAACTGATTTTCTACATGTTAGCCTTGCCCACTGTTTTTACAAGAAAGTGGAAACAGCCCTTTTTTTTTACCTTAATTTTAAGGCAAACCCTATTATCTGACAGACAAAAAAAAAAAAAAAATCATCACTTATTGTATGTTTAAATTTTCTGCAGAGACACATGGAAAGGAAGAAGTTTTCTTCTTACGACGTCATAATTATTTTTTAATAACATAAAATTGATATTGTTAGGAGAAAGTTTCCCATATAGAGTATCTTAGTCGTCGACTTCCTCTGCTTTGCACAAGGACTAATTCATATAAAAATCTCAGAGCAAAGATAATATATGAAATGCTCGATTGGAATAACACCATTAAAAATAAAACAGTGAAGGAAATGGACATCTTACTTTCTTGGATGGAAACGTTGTACCCAATTCACCATTCCACTATCTACTTCATTCAAACTGTGGTCAGTCAGATGAAAGCTAAAGCACCTCTTGAAATCAGAAACCAAGCGTCTCTCTTGCTGTTTGTAACCATCAATTGTATCAGCCAGCATCACGGCAGTTACCTCCCAGGGAAGCCTGACAGGAAGCAACAGAAGCAATTACCATGCACAGCCATAATGTGCCTCTGAAGACTCATAGCATAACAAAGAATTGCAATTGTTTATTCTCTTCACCAAAAGAAAATAAAAAATGCATAGAACACACCCTAAACATAGGGCCCCAAGTGCTAAACCAACAGCAGTCGTTCCAGTACCAGCATCTACAACCAATTTCAAGGCCCTCTCTTTACCAAGTAAATGATTCTGGGATAAGTAATGAATGAGGCGAATGACACCTATGAGAAAGAAACCACTTTTGAGTAAAAGCAATTGTAGCAATCAATCCGCACCAGATAAGTGATAAAGAACCAACTTAAACCAGCCAAAAAGTAATTGATTTACAAGAGAACAAGACAATGAAATACACTTTATTCAGTCAGCAAGTAAATATCAAATCTGATGAAAGCTTAGTTCAACAAAATCAAAGTTAGTGTTTCAAAAAGCTCACTCATCCATTAAAACCATCAACTGAGAGTCATGCTTTCTTATATATGTACTTGGCCTTCAATCAGAGTTATTACCATCAAGTAGAGTTACATATATAACAGAATGCCAAATCTTCAAAATGATAAGCCGACGAGAAGAATATGCACATATTGCCTCCATTCAAAAATGCTCTCATGCTAACTCAATCACATAGAACCATTACAGAGCCAACAAAAGGAGAAAATAAATTTATCCCAAAAAAACATGCAAATACGTATGCATGCAAACACAAATATGGTGCTTGATAAAGAAACCCAAAACTTTTGCCTATAGTATGGTTTCAGCCATTAAAACCATCGACTACCAATCATTTTCTAAATAATCACAAACAGTAACCACTGTTTACCCTCTTTTTTTTCGTGCACAGTTGCCCATGTATCAATCATTTCTGTTTTCTAAAATATGTCCTTGGCTTTCAATCAAAATCATTATCATCAAGCAGAGTGACATCAATTAAAAAATGTCAAATCTTCAAATAGACATGTAGATGAGAATAATTTGAGTTTTTATTCTACATCCAAAAATGCTCTCATGCTAACTCAGTCACATCAAAACATTATAAGGAGAAAGAGAAATTTATCCCAAAAAGGAATGCTAATAGGTGCACATTCAAACTCAAACATGATGCTTTATATAGCAACTCACAGCTTTTACCTAGTATGGCCACAGCATCCCCTGCACCTTCATTGACAATTACAACCTTTCTTGGATGGTATTCAGCACTTCTGTTAGCATCCATTTGGATAAAGTCTGAAGTGCTAGAACTTTGAGTTGTAAAAGAAGCTTGAAGAATATCATTGAACCATACAACATAACCACTGTTGCCTGCCACCAAATCAGCATGGCTTTTCAGCATTTTGTCCCTATTGGCATAGAGAGACCTTGGAACATATGTGACATTCCCATATAGTGTCGAAATCAGGTTATAACCAGTCAGAATTTCAGGCTGCTCCCCCCGTAGAAGCAAATGTGACTTAAGTCCTCTCTCTGCACATGAAACAGCTGTAAGACATGCAAAAGAACTCATCAGAAGCAACCCCCTTTATAGCTCTATCAAAATGAGTGAAAACAAGAGGGGAAAATACATTTTGCATCCTCGTAATACCATAGTTTTCACTTCTCAATTTGCACCCTATACTGCCCCTTTCTAGAAATTTCCGCCCTTAGTTTAGATTTAGCTTGTTAAGATCGTTGAGAAATCAGACATATGGTACAATCTTGTGATCAAGGATGCAAGTTGTGAAAAAGTGAGTGTTTCAGGAATTGACAGGTTGATAGTTTGGGACGCAAATTGAAAGAAATGAAGTACTATTGGGCTAAAGAATATTATTTCCCAAAAAAAGAATATTATTTCCCAAAAATAGACAAAATATACCACCACTATGCTGAGGTGAGAAATTTCCTACCAACGGCTGCCGCATGAGCACTTTGACAACCTCCACAAGTAACCTAGAAAATGTCCCAGTTGAACGTTATTTCGTATGAGTTCCTAAAAATGAAAAATATATTATTTGGTATTATAAACGACATAGTTCACATTTGTGAAAATAAAATGGGGTAAGAACATGGGCTAAGATCCCTCCTCTGGTTCACCATCCAAGCAGATTTCTAGTTGAAGGATCGATTGACTAGAACAAACAACCAGACACTCAAGGTGCAATTGCATGACCTTTAAAAATTTATACAAGACATCAACATGATCAAATGTCCAAAACCATCTGCTACACAGAACTTCACTGAAACATATAGCACATTGTTCATTTTATCAAAATAGAGCACAGATGCTAATGAACCTACACAATCATTTACTGAGCCTACTCATGCATATAGGTCCATGAAAATATAATGGGATACCACTCCGTAGGCCCTGTTTCCCATTGTGCATAGGTATCACAAACGAAGGAATATATGTTCAGAAGCAAATAAAGAGAATTATTAAAACATGGAAACCAAGGGATATTCCAGTTAGAAAGAAGATATTTTTAAAATACATTTACCATCTTATATTCAAAAGGAATATAAATCACATAATCATACCACGTCACTCACTGAGTGATCTTCAATTAGAGGAAGCAGTCCGTCCAATTTTCTCGCTTTATTACCGTTCACCAATGGATGCAACAAATCATCCCTCACAATATAGAAGGATGGATTCTGGTCATCCTTTAGCATCATGTCATCACCAAAGGATGGTTGAGTATTGTTTAATAGGGATGCGTAACTGAATGGTCCACCTCTATGTCCTACTTTTGTAGGAGGAAACATTACTTGGTGAATTTTGGTATCGGGGTTGGGCAATGCCCATCTTCTATCAAGCAATTTAGAGACGAATTCTTCACCGTTTGCTTTCGCTTTGGGAACACAACCCTGGCAATCAGGGGAAAAACCAATCATAACCATAAAGTCTAATTCCTTCGAAACCCACATACTTGATAATATCCAAATCAATGAAAAAAACACAGCGTTGTAATACGATGACACGCACAATGAAAATATACGCTGCAAAATTTCAAATTGCGCACAGAGAGAGAGAACCTGAGGTCTATGTAGAAGCTGGGCCGAGTGAAACCCGTTTTGAATGGCCGCCATGGCGCCTTTGTTAGCTGAACCTTGGAGCTTCATATCAAACATTATCACACTTTTTTCCCCAGTCTCTTTACATTTTCTGTTGGAACTTGGTCCGTGTTATTTCTATTGAGTACGACATGCCGTTTAGAGCCCTTTCTTTTGAGGTATTCTCCGAGTTTGTTGGGCCTCATGGTGAACAGTCGAGAGGCTGAGCCTCCTGATGCTACTAGGGCTGGGCAGCAGGGATCCCCCACCACCCTGCGTTCACCGCCTTGATCCTGCTTGGGCAGCGCAAGCAACCCAGCCCGCAGGCACAACACCTAGCAGGCTTAAGCCTAGCCCGCCTCCCTCTGCATCCCCGACTGGACTTAAGCCCAACCCAAACACACACGCATATATATCTATCTATGTATACATATACATATTTATATATAAAATAAATCCATTACCACAACGATGTCATTTCGAGAGTTAAGTTAAGCCTAATTTCCACCCTTTGTGCAGTCTCTTTTCCCCTCTCTCTCTCTCTCTCCCCTATGGCTATGCCCTCTTAGACTGTTTTTTATTGGGCCACTTGTATTTGGTCTGTTACACGAGTACTATCATTAGATGGGCTTTACCGGCCTAGCACAAGAGAGAGTTCTGATCGGATTGTATAGAAATAGGAGAAATCTTGTTCATGTTTAGAAAAGAAGAATAACATATCTTTTTGGAGGATCTGATTCCTCGAAAATCAGTTGTGTAGATTGTTTTTAGCCTTTTCTTTGTTACGTTAGTTTTAAAACACCATTTTCTTGTTCTTGAGTGAAGTCAAGGTCTGTAGAATAATGAAGAACAAATAGAAGTGAAATTTGATAATATGGTGATACTCCTGTGAGGGTATTTCTTTTACAAGTTGGTGATGAATAAAAGGAATTGAATGATATCATTTGTGCACCAATGACCCCTATTTATAGGCCATCATGCACCCGTTGGCAAATGGCACAACCATTGGTAATCCAATGATAACTCAAAGGTCACAACCTTAAGAAGTGATACAACATTTTGACTAAATCAGAAGGTTATATCTATTGATACTTCCTTAAACATCATCCCTCATGGGAACCATCATCATGTTAGAGGGTGTCATTCCAAGGGGTACACCGTTTGGTGATCACATCCCTTAGAATAACATCTCCCATTTGATCACACAAAACAGTGATGATCCAGTTGAGTATTTTACCTTGGTACCAATATGAGCTTTCCACTACTCAACTCTTATATGCTACTCTTGCAGATCAGCATCAGAGCATGACAAGCCTCTACGTGCACATGATTTTTTGTCATTACCTTATATGATCGGACCATTTGCCATATGTGCTCCCACTGATCACATATTAGAGGTGACTTCATTTCACTAAAAAAAAATTTAGTGAACGACATCAATTCTCCGTGACTGGATCAATAATCCATATCTCGTGATTGGATCAATTATCTATACCCCTGTCACAATTGACAACTCCAGCCGAATACATAACACATGTATCGACTTGCACTAAGTTTTCATTAAGTATTTCCTCTAGAGAATATTTCTGAGGTTTTCCCTAATCACCTTATCAACAAATTTGCAAATGATTAACCGTTTACTTGGGTAATCAAATCACATTTCACTAAAACTTTAGTGAATGTCATTGAATTTTCGATAAGTACTTACTCAGCTGAGTCTTTCCTTAATCATCTTATCAGCGACTTTACCATGATCAACCTTTTACTTGGTTAATCAACCTACACTGAAATTTCGTCAACTATTCACTCTAAGGCCATTCCTGAGGTTTTTCTTGATTACTTTATCAGTGACTTTACAAATGACCGAAATTTTTATTTGAGTATTACCATAACTCCAATTTTCTAAGCATCCCCATAATTTGTTGAGCTATGCATGTCGACCTTGAGATTGCTTCACCTAGGTTTCTCTTAATCCCATTCTAGTCACATGTTCTCTGAATTTCTCCAAAGATAAAGATTTGGTCATCGGATCTGCTACATCTCGATCGAGGAAATAAAATTAAGATTGACCTCACCTCTTTCCACTATATCTAAAATATAGTGATAATGCACATCAATGTGTTTTCCCTTGAAACTCTGTGTTCCACCTTTTATCAATGAAATGACAGACTTATTATCACAAAACACATTGATTGGTTTTGTGGATATACCTAAATTCAAGCTTTCAACAAAGCGTTTTATCTATACCGCATTACTCACTGTAGTACTACAAGCAATATACTCTGTTTCCATAGTAGACTTAACAACACAACTTAGTTTCTTACTTAACCAAGAAACTATTGTTCCACCAAATATGAATATATATCCAGTTATACATTTTCTATCATTTATATCACTTCCAAAATCAGTATCACTATAGCCGATTAATTCTAGACCACTGTTCCCAAAGCACAATTTCAAATTTTTGGTACCTTGCAAATATCTTAATATACGCTTCACTGCTTGCCAATGTTCTTTATCTGGATTGGATTGAAATCTGCTTACCAATCCTATTGTATGAAAAATATCTGGTCTAGTACTTGTGATTGCATACATGAGGTTTCCCACAGCTTGAGCATATAGAACTTTAACCATTTCACTTATTTTCTTCTCATCTATTGGGCACATAATTTATTTAAAGTATGAGCTTTACAAACAGACGTACTTAAAGATTTACAATTTTCTATACCAAATCTTTTAAGCACTTTTTTCTAGATATTTTGCTTGATCTAAATACAATAGATTTGAATTTCTATCTCTAGAAATTCTTATACCAAGGACATAGGCGGCTCCACCCATGTCTTTCATTTCAAATTTAGATTTCAAGAATTCTTTTGTTTCATGCATCATATCTAGACAATTACCTGGTAGTAATATATCATCAACATACAATGATAATAATATTAATTTATTATCATTTTTCCATATGTATACACAATAATCTAGTAGACTCATTTCATATCACATTTCCAAAATGATTCGGTGAAATTTCAAGTATCACTATCTTGAAGATTGCTTAAGTACATATAGTGACTTCATCAACCTGTAGACTTTCTCTTCATGTCCTTTAATTTGGAATCTTTCTGGTTGAATCATAAATATATCATCTTTTAATTCACCATTGAGAAAAACTGTTTTTACATCTAACTGATGGAATTCCAAATTCATCCTAGCAACAATGGACATGATTATCCTTACGGATGTGAACTTTGCCACAGGCGAATACGTATCTACAAATTCTACACCTGGTTGTTGAGTATATCCCTTGGCTATTAACCTTACTTTATACCTTTCCAAACTACCATCAACTTTAAACTTTCTTTTGAGAACCCATTTACAACCAATAACTTTTCTATCTTTTGGAAAATCTGTTAACTCTCAAATATTATTTTTATTTATTGATTTTATTTCATCTTTCATGGTCTCAAGCCATTTATCTGAATCAATACTAAAATTTTCAGAATCATTATCTAAATTTTCCAAACTGGTATTTAGTGCATTATTATCTTGAAATAATATTGATGGTCTTTTGAATATTTTATTCTCACTGTCTCCAACATCAATACCTGAAGATTGATTTTGATTTGACTTTCATTTATTATTCTGCATTTGAATAATATCATAATTTTCATTGTCAGACTCTGTGGAGATCTGTTGATTTTCTAAATCATTTAATAAATCTATCTAATAAACAAGAGTACTAAGATTCGTATTTTTCAAGAAAACGGTATCCATACTTTCTATCAATCATATTTCAAAATGATAAAATCAGTAGGCACTTCCGTTTTCTACATACCCAATAAACCTACATTCCCAAGTTTTACTTTTTAATTTATCCCTTAGTCGCATCGGGATAAGCACTTGTGTCTTACAACTCCACATTTTGACATTACTTAAGTTTAGTTTATGTCCCGTCCATAACTCGTAAGGTGTAAAAAGTTTTGCTTTAGTTTCAACTCTATTCAATATATATATAGAAGTCGATAATACTTCACCCCAAAAATGTATTGTTAGATCAAAATATGCCATCATCGATCGCACCATATCCAATAGAGTTCTATTTCTCCTTTCTACAATGTCATTCTGTTGAGGTTTATATGACACAGTATAAATATGTCTTATACCATTCAATTTGCAGAAATGATCTAAAGTTTCAAATTATTCTCCTTTATCACTATTCAATCTTTTAATGAGCCCACACAACTGGGTTTCTACCTCTAATTTAAATTCTTTAAATTTCTCAATTATCTCAGATTTATGCTTGAGTAAGTAGATATGCTCATATTTTGAATAATCATTAGTGAAAGTAATAAAGTACTACATTTCTCTATGAGTTTTTGTTTTAAAAAGTCCACAAACATCAAAATGTATAATGAGTTTTGTTACACAACCTCCACCACACTCCACACTCCACATTTTTTTAAATTTTTTAAATTTTTAATATTTTAAATTTTTTTTTAAGTTTATTCTTTTTAAATTATTTCAAATTATTTATTCATTATTTATATAATAAATATTTGATAAAAGAAAAAAATAATAAAAATTAAAAATAATGTGGAGTGTGGAGTGATAGGAAGTTGTGAAGATTTATTCTCACATATATCAAAATTATTTGAGTTTATTTGTGGTATTAATCTACTTTTTCATATTCTGATCATCTTATTTTTATTTATATGACCTAATCTGAAATGTCATAAATATGTACAATCTATAGACACATTCAAATAATTAGAAATATGTACTTTATTAATATCAATATTCAATACATACATATTGTGATCTTTCACGCCTTTCATTGATACATTGCCCTTACTTATTACAACGGTTTCAGACTTAAACTCAATTGTGTAGCCTTTCTGATCTAGTACAGACAATGATACTAAATTCCTACGAATACTAGTTACATATAAAACATCACTAAGTAAAATAACAAAACCATTCACTTTGAATTTACATGTACCTTGCTCCAAGACATCGCAGTATGTATTGTTGCCCTTATACACTATGTGCTCTCCTATGTGTTTATCTTCAAGTTTGACAAACATATCTTTGTTCCTGCATATATGTCTTGTTACTGCAGAGTCAATCCACCATGAATCTGATGCTGGTTCCACTAGCATTACTTCTGACTGTCATCATAATTTTCTTACTTTCTTGTACTTTTCCTTTATTAGGATATTATGATTTGTAATGCCCATTCTTTTCGCACCTTAAACAGTTTCCAAAAAATGGTTTATTCTATTTCCTTTTTAACCATTTTTTTTTAAAATTGTTTTGGCTTCATCTTGTTCTGTGTAGAACGATTGTCCTGAGCCATCAATAAATTAGATGATTCACTATCTTTATTCATTTTCTTCATCTTTTCTTCTTCAAGTACTTAAAGTACTGGAAACGATATCATTGTTACTTCATTTTCACTGTGTGTTAAAGAAGTAAAAATGTGATCCCAAGATAAAGAAAGACTATTTAGTATAGTTGTAATTTACATTTTATCAGTGAGATGATGACTAGCATCATGTAATTCTTTTGCAGTTAACTCCATTTGAAGTACATGATTGCCAATATCATCATTCTCTTTCATACAAGTCCGGTTATACTTATCCAATAATAACTACATATAAGTATCCGACCTTAAACCATACTTTACTTCAACTGCATCCATAATTTATTTAGTTGTTTCATTGTCTTCAAATAAAGGAATAATGTGATCACTCATGCAATGCAAAATTAAAACTTTTGCTCACACATTGTGTCTATCCATTTATCTTTATTTGAAACGCTGCTCCCACTTTCACTTGCACAATTTTCTACAATTTATTCCCATGGCTTTGGTGTTGTTAATATATATAAGGTCTTTTCATGGGTTAGAAGAAAAGTTATATGCCTTTTCCAGGCCCAAAAATTTCTTCCATTCAGTTTTTCTATCACTGAGGGATAAATATTTTTCTTCGCTACCATGAATAATAAACTTAAGAAAATTAATGAACAAGAAAAATGTAGAAATAATAAATGTGTGCTATTTAAATACAATAGTTCAATTGTGTCTCTTGACACTTCCTTAAACATCACCCATCATAGGAACCATAACCATGTTAGAGAGTGTCATTCCAAAGGGTACACCATTTTGTGATCACACCACTTAGAATAACAAGGTCTTCACATTTGATATCAAAGTTGCGATCTGCACAATGGCAAAAGGGATTCCATTCAAAGTTTTGGATAAAATTGAAGTCGACATGAAGCAATATTAGGATTTTCAAAATAGAAGAGCAGAAGAATTGCAGAGATCAAAAGGTGATCATGTCTTCATTTCCATGGAAGGAGATGCGCTTGTCTGTTTTCAGTATGCCGAGGAGTCGCAAGCAGCTTCAGGTCGTGGATAACTTTTTTACAGGCTCTGCAGGTGAGCTTTGGAAACTTATCTTACGAGACAGAATTTGATTGTGTCAGCTTACAAGTCCCAAATTGAGGTATTGTATAACTGCCTCAAAGGTTTATTTGAACATTGCACGTTTAGTTTCTTTTTTAATGGCATTAAAGATGAAATACGACTGCCTGTTAAAGATGAATTCAATACGCGCACATATCTCCTATATATACCTTGTAATTTATGGGGATTCCATTTGAAAGACGACATTGAGTGATCCCTAATTCCTTGTTATGAACTTTTGTAACATTTATTTCTGGACTTAAGGGAATAAAGGTTGGATTGCTTTGCAGCCTTAACTCCTGTAACTGTGATGAAGATATCAATTATTTGGGCACCTCAAGCTACTCAAAAAAAGGAAAAAATAACTTCCACTAATCAACTACTAGAAGTTAAAGTGGAGAAGATGCCATTGACCATGAAGGAAACCTCAGGCTCAGCCTCTATAGGCTCATCTGGTCCAGCTTTTATATGTAGCTGTAATTTCACTAGGGGATATCTTGAACTCAGTTTCACTAATTCCATCCACATGCGCTTTCTTTGGAACACATACAACAATTGTTGCAGGAAGAGGTGTGGTGGCTTTTCCAAAGTCAGCAATATGCTCTTAACACCTTGGGACCAATAGAATTGACCTGTAGCATAGAATAAGTTATTTGGTGTCAAGGCTAGTATCGTCTCTCCAAGAATTTCCAGCTCACAAGCATCACAGCTCCAACATTCCAATGTTGTCACGTAACCGAATGGCAGCATGTAGTGCTGCGCATCTCTTGTAACAAACCCGTGCCTTAGTGCCTCAGTCTAGAATATTCCAGCTCCTACAATATTGTACAAACCGTTGTCTCATGTCTATATAAAGAGCCCTCTATAATAGTCCAAAAACATAATGACAAAATATCAAATTCTGTTTTCGTAACATGGTACCAGAGCCATAAAAAGGACTCGCGTCCATGGCTACTTCTTCTTCCTCCCTCCCTCATCCAAATTTTTCTCATACCATCTTTGTTAAACTTACCCCAGAAAATTATTTGTTATGGAAGGTCCAATTGGTTCCCTACCTTCATGGTCAACGTCTCTATAAGTATGTTGATGGAACCTGTCCTACTCCCAAACCCTAGCTTGAAGACTCTACCCCAAATCCTACCTATGATTTATGGCTCCAGCAAAACCAGTTAGTGATGTCTGCATTAATACTTCCCTTTCCGAGCCCATTATGGCATAGGTAGTTGGTAGTGCCACAGCTCGAGTTGTGTGGCTCTCCTTAGAATCCACCTATGCTTCAGTTTCTCAAGCCCATCTCATCCAAACACAACTCCAGCTTGTTTCCCTTAAAAAGGGCTCTGACTCCATTTCCACCTACTTCCGTTGAGCTAAAACACTCGTTGATACCATGGCTACAACAGGCCGTCCCCTTCCACTTGCTGAATTCATGCCAAACCTTCTTTTTGGTCTTGGTGTTGAATATGACCCACTTGTTCCTCGGTAACCACTTGCTTGGAACCAATTTCCCAAGATGAACTACTTGGTCATTTGCTTACTCATGAAACACGAATGCTTCATCACTCTGAATCAAGTCTTTTTCCCTCTGATGCCTCAGCCCATTACTCAGCCAAACCTCCCTCTAAAACCCGTGGTCGAGGCTCTTGTGGGGGTCGAAATAATTTTCGAGCTCGTGGTGATGGTCGCTATAATTCTCAAAGAGCTAGAGGCTCTTTCTCAGGTAACACTGATAATACTTTTTCCCCACTTACTGACACTCGTGTAGCCATCATGTTTGTAATCGGCCTGGTCACTCTGCCATTACTTGCTACTATCGGTACGACCAGCCATACACAAATGTGCCTCAAGTTACGACCAATTTTTCCTCCAACTACCCAACTGATGCCTCTTGATATCCAGATATTGCTGCTACAAACCACATTACAAGTGATTTGGCTAAGTTGAATATGCATGTTGCGGACTATAATGGTGCTGAACAAGTTCAAGTTGGTGATGGCTCAACCGTGCAAATTTTCCACACTGGTACAACCTCTTTCTCTACTCGTAACTCCACTTTTATTCTTAACAAAATTCTTTGTGTTCCATCATTCCAGAAAAATTTCATATATGTTCGTTAGTTTTGCCTTGATAATGATGCATATTTTGAATTTTTCTCTAATCATTTTTGTGTTAAGGATCGCAATTCGGGGACAACTCTTAACTCTTCTTCAAGGGACCACAAATAATGGCCTCTACTCATTTTCACCTTCACTTAATCATCCATCTGCTCAAACCAATTCTCTTTTACTTCCATTGTGATATCATCGGCTCAGCCATCCTTCAATAAAGCTTGTCTGATCTATCCTCCACCAGCATGGCCTCCCATATGATCCTTCTATGTTTCTAGCTTTATGTGATGCATGCGCTAAGGCCAAATCTCATAGGACTCCAGCACACAAATGGCCTCATCAATCCTCTACAGCTTTTGAACTTATTTTTTTCAGATTTATGGGGACCTTCCCCACATGTATCACATGAAAGCTATAGATTTTATATTAGTTTTGTTGATGACTTCTCTCGTCACACATGGTTGTTTCCTTTCAAAACCAAATCCCAAGCATTTAATAAGTTTGTTAATTTAAAGCACAAGTAGAATTACAATTTAATACCAAAATGAAACAATTTCAATCCAATTGGGGGGCGAATTTCGAACTTTTTCCACTTAATTTGGCATCATGTGGAATGAACCATCGAGTTACATGTCCCCACACTCATACTCAAAATGGCAATGTCGAACGGAAACATCGTCATATTGTTGATACGGGATTAGCTTTACTTGCCCATGCATCGATTCCTCTCATATTTTGGCCCTATGCTTTTCTTCATGCAGTTTATTTAATTAATTTGTTACCATCATCCTCCCTCAATAATTTCTCTCCTTATTTTCTTCTTAATAATCAACATCCAGGCTACTCAACACTTCGTGTATTTGGTGATGAATGTTGGCCACTGACCACTCCATATAACACTCATAAGTTCTCTTATCGTTTAATGTCTTGTGTTTTTCTTGGACTTAGTCCAGGGCATAAGGGGTTTATTTGCTATCATATACAAACTGGACGGGCTTACATTTCAAAGGACATTAAATTTAATGAGCTTAAATTTCCTTTTGCTTCTGTGCCTCACTGAACAGCCAGCCCATCATCCACTGACGTGGCCCTTCCTCTTTTTAATCTTCCAACAGTAAGCCCCTCTTCTCCTACCTCAATTCTTGGTTCACCACATGTACTCTCTCCTCCTCCATCACCAACTCCACAAAACTCTTCACCATCTGTTGCTCCCCAACAAGTTCATTCAATGGTGACCAAATCACAGACACAAAGCCTTCGTCCTTGTTAATTCATAGATGGAACAATTAAATGGCCTCTCCCTCGTTCTTACGGCAACCGAGTCCATACTTGAGACACTAACATGTTACATCATTACTTGAGAACAATATTAAGGAATTTGATGCATTACTTGAGAACAATACCTGGTCGTTAGTTCTATCTTCTCAAGCCAGCAACATAGTCACTTGGTCATTTTTAGATTTACTTCTCTCTCTCTCTCTCTCACTCTCTCATAACCACCCTGGAAAGAAGGCCACTTCCTCATTTTCTCACATTTTCTCACCAAACAAACACCACGAGTGAAAGGAGGAAGCCTAGAATCCATCTAAGGAGAAGGAGCTCACATGGTAAGAACCACTCGAATCTCTACTTTGGCTATTTCACCTTCATACACGCACGACCACATGGAATGGAGGATGAAGAGGGACTCGGATTTTGAGTGTCTAGCCATGACTTTGAAAGGGGGGTATGGTTAAATCCATGTGTTAACTTGCACAAGACATGTTCGGTAAACTAGGGTTTTCACAAGAATGGGAATTGAACCTTTATTAGCCAAACACGAGCAAAAATGGACCTTAAGGAGGATGAGAGAACCGGCCACTATTAGGGTTAAGTTAGGATTTTCTTTTTGAAAATGTTTCGACTAAGAGAAGAAACACTATGCATGACGCTACACACACATACACACACATGTTATGCACAACTAGTGAAACACCATGACCAAGCCTTGTTAAGGAGGCGTGAACATCATTCGGCCTAGGGCAACTTCTTTTAGGCCGAGCACGTGGAGAGCCATTCTAGCCACGAGAAAATTTTTACAACTGTAAGGGAGTAAACCCTAAACACTTCACACACACATAGATACTCAGACTAGGGTTTTGAGTTTTCACTAAGTCTAATAGTCTAAACTATATTTTCAGCATGCTTGGTCGTGATACGTATATTTTGCTTAGGATTTTTGTAAGTTGACTCTTGACCTACTCTCGGATAATATTTGTATATGACATGTGAACTTTGCATTGTTTATTAATATAGTGTAGACTTGGCATTGGTTGTTAAATCAAATAAATGAAAAGATCTTTGGTATAACATGCTTTGTATTCGGTTTCACGTGATTCTTGTCATGTGTACATGCTTGAAATGTTTTGGTCATGTATAGTTGCCATGATTAGGAAATTGTCTCTTACCATGATAAGTATCAATTGTTATTGCCCATGTTTTTGTGATAAGTAAATTGCATGTTCTAATGCTTTAAAGCCGTAATGAGAGATGCTTTGACGTGTTGTTTGATAACATGACATGATTACATAGTACATGGCATCCACATGTTCAAGTTACATATGAAAGAAAAATAGTCCCAAGTACATGTTACATGCATTTCAGGTTGTGCATAGTTTTCAAAAGATAAGTTTGTTACACGATTTGTCATGATCCCCAAATGCTAGGACGAAGAAATGTCCTAGTGGAATTCTTCTATCCACTTTGAAGTGCATAAATCGAAAGTGGTAACTCCTGGATCGACGAAGCACAGTTGGTGGACCTCGAATTGTAGAAATTGTGACAAATCAAGAAACTGATCATGGGGAAACACAAGAAGCCGGATCCCCCAGTAGTTAAAGAGGCCTTGAAGAGCCCTGAGCGCTTGGCGGAGCCATCTTTGGAAGATAGGCTAGAGGCAGCCGATCAGTTCATCTGCGAAGTGCTTAAATTGTTTGAACACCTGCAGAAGATTATCAACAAGGACAAGGCGAAATAGGCTCAAGAGAAGGGCTTGTAGGATTTTTTTTTTCTTTTAAAGAAGAGAATGTTTAAAAGAGGGAAATAGTTTATATTGTTTTGAACTCTCTTGTAATTGGGAGTTTTGAACAATGATTTTATTTTGGGATATATAGTTTAAATGGTACCATGACTTTTGAAAATTGCTCATAGTCTTACTTAGATTTATATGGATTTTTGTTGCAAATTATTGCATACTACAAGTAACACACTAGGTGCATTGCATCTTAACTGTTATGTACGGAGGTATGTAGTCTTGAGCTACATGTCCCGACGCTTCAGTCACCATCCAATCCCAAGCGGAGGTTGGGAGCATCATAGTTTACATTTATCACGACTCTAGTGTTAGGATAAGATAATATCCTAGTAAAACTCTTTTGTTTACTCTGGAATGTCTAAAATAGTGTGAAATTCCTTGAGTTGACAAGGTAAAGATCAACGAGCTTTGAACGGGGCATGTAACCTTATGTTGCATGTCCCGACGCTTCAGATGTTCATTCGATCCCAAGCAGAATCTGGAGGCGTCACATAGGCAATCACTTTCCAACATCAATCTCGGGACACCCCATCGAGCACAAAACTATAGCCCTATTAACATAGCTATAACTTCAATAAAATCAGAAGATATCACCTCTGCCTCCACTTTGCTGTATGCAACAAGTACCTCTCACCTTTATGATCTCTAAGAATCACACCCACACCAGCTTTTTGTTGATAAAAAAAAATAGCTCCATCCACATTTAGCTTCAAAAATCCAAATGGGGGAGGGTTCCAGTAGCATACCTTTTTTATCTCCTTACTATCAACATCAAACACTCGAACATTTTTAAAATCTTGCTGTAAGGACAAAGCATAATTAATCACATATCTAGGATTATGGGAAACTTGCTCATAAATAAAGTTGTTCCTTCGATACCATAAGCCCCAGGCAACATAAACAAAAGTTGTCAAAGCTTCCTTTGATGCATTATTCTTCACAATGTTTGCTAAATCCTAGAAAGACAAACCTAAATCTGTATTATGCATCATGGGAAGATGGACTGACCAATGATATCTTACATAAGAACAATAAAACAAAGCATGTGTAGGATCTTCTTGTTGTTGTAAGCAGAAAGCACACTTATCTTCCTCCATAACATTTTTTTTTTTAAATTATGAAAAGTTGGCAGGCTATCTCTACATGCTCTCCATGCAAAAATCTTCATCTTATTAGGTAATTTCAGATGTCATAAACATTTCCAAAAAGATATGTTTCTTCTCTCCATAGAACTTTCACCCACCTGTTGAGTTGATAACTGCTGGAAATACTTGTAGGCACTTCTAACTGAATAACGACCATTCTTCTCCTGAGACCAGAACCATGTATCATTTGAACCGGTCAAGCTCTTATCTTTAAGATCTCTGCTGCTATATTTGGATTGAATAGAGCTCTCACCCTTTACACATTCCACCACTGAGTATCATCATCAATCTGAGAGTTGAGTTTCAAATCCCAATCTTGCACCTGAATTTGTTCAAGAAGTTGCTCAACATGAAGGCTTGGTATCCGTGAGTCTTTAAACACTTTCATAGATCTGCCATCACCCACTCTCCACATACAACCTTTCTTCAGGAAGGTTAAAGCTTTTCAAATACCTTTCCAAGCATATGAAGAGTTATAACCCAGCTTAGCCTCAAACAATGTTGTATTAGGAAAGTACTTGGACTTGTAAACTTTATGCAATAAAGAATCTTCATTTTGTATAATTCTCTACCCCTGTTTAGCAAAAAGAGCCACATTGAAGAGCCTTAAGTTTTTGAAACCTAAACCCCCTCTATAGTTCGAATCACACAATTTCTCCCAGCTAACCCAGTGTATTTTGTTTTCCCCAAATCTCTTTCCTCACCAAAACTGAGCCATCATCCTCTCCAACTCATGGCACAAAGAAGCTAGAAACTTGAAACAACACATAGCATATGTTAGGATAAACATAGCCATTGCTTTAATAAGCACTTCCCTACCCCCTTAGACAAGAGATTACCCTTCGAAACCTGAAGTTTCTGCCAAAGTCTTTGCTTAATCCTAGAAAAGGCACGATGCTTAGATCTGCCCAACCTAGTTGGGAGGCCCAAATACTTCTCATATTGTAACGCCTGAACCTAGTCAAATAGCGTTACAAAATTTTGGGTCTAGTTAAAAAAAAAAAAAATCGTTTGGGTTCATTAATAATTTTTTTAGAAGAGAGTTTAGGTCTAAGTATATTTATTTTATGTTATTTTCTTTTTATTTTCTTTTCTCTTTAGACTTAAGAACCCGTTCCTTGGAAGCACCCAGAGCACATCGCACCCGTTTGCCATTTTCATGCATTCCCTTTTCATCCCCTTCATCTAGGTTTTCCCTTTACTATTTATATCTCCTATATATACATACTTATACGGTTAATCATCTCAACCCTAGTTTATTTGCCGCTGCTCTTCCTCTTCACGCTCTTAGCCTTCCATACTCATCTGAACCTCCACCCCTAAAGCTAATCCACATGCAGCGACCCGCCAAGCACCGTCCGCGCCAGTACCACAGCCTCTCTCGGTCCACCACTTCAATCGTGTGCCACCACCCCAGTTTATACTTTCGAAAAGCAGAACATCATACACCTGTTTTCTCAATCGAAACAGAGAGTCCTTGCCACTGGACAACCACACCTCGGGAGCCACCAAGCTATCGCCACCTCGGAAGAGCCACCCACACGCACGGACATACCAGCCTGAAAATCCCCTGTTTTAACTGTCCAAAACAGAGCAACCTTCAGCCGCTGCAATCACTCCCCACCGAGAGCTTCACCGCGCTGTGCCTCCCCAAAAACTGTCGGTGAGGACTTCCCATCACCATGGTCCGCCGCACGCTGCCTCAGTTTTCCCTCTGTAAGCTCGCGCCACTTCCGGTTGAGGGTCCTTCCCTTTCGATCTCTCTCTCGTTCTCTCACCGTCCCACTCTCTCTCTCTCTTGGTTTCAGCTCTCTCTCCCTCTCTTCCCGTGCGACGCCGTCGAGGACATCACCACCGCCTCAGCCCAGTTTCCGTCGCACCCCCACGGTGCCACTGTCTCGGCTTTTCGTGAGTGAGCTTCTGCCGTCACTCCCATTTGAGCCTCTGCATGTTTATGTTTTTTTTAGTTGTTGTTGTTTCTTACTTAAAAAGGAAACTGGAGGTGTCTCGGGTGACTTGTAGACCAAGGGTGTTTTACCCTTTTCACCCTTTTTGTTTAGAACATAAATTGATTTTTATATATTCTTGCAAATTAAAACATGGGCCGCACGTGTTTCCCATATATTATTTTTTTGAATTAGGCACTCGTGGGTTTGTCTTGTTAAGTTAGTATTTTTAAGAGAATTATTTTTTTATTGGAATGGTTATTAAGTAGATACTGATAATTTTTGTTTTGTTTTGGAATGGTCAATAAATACAAAATATTATTTTGAATCCTTTTAAAAATAATATATATATATATATTTTCGTTATTATTTAAACAAAAGTAGGAGTTTCTACTTATAATGATTTCAACATAGTTATGTATTTAGTATTATAAATTATCGTAAGATCCCATTCGTAAATAGGTTAGAATTTAATGTTTTAGTCGAAATTACTAAGTTGGATATTGGTGGATTTAGACAATGAAGTTGGTATTTTAAGAATAACGAGAATTTTGGGTTTGAGGAATCAAAAATGGATTATTTTAGAAATTTTAGGCTTGAATTCAAAATATGAGATTGATTGGAAATTTATGGAAATTTACGTGATTATCTTATAGGTGAAGATTAATATTTTTTCGGTACTTTTGAGGAAATTTTCGAAAAGCTAATAAGTCCAGGTAAGTGAGGTTCTTATGCTAGATTTGCATAAAAATAAAATGGACTGAGGTTGATTTTTGAAAATAAGCATGTTCTGTTATGAAAAGAGATTTGAACTACCTCAGTTATTTGTTCTGTATTACTCATGAGATTCTGTTTAAGAATAAAGTATTTTCTGGTATGACTGGTGTAGACATGAGCTATTTTGTATTTTGCTTCTGAACTGTGCAAAAGAGAGCAAATATGAAAGTTTGTGCATAAAATTATGTTTTGTGATTTCTGAAAACTCTGTTCTGTTTTGAAGATGTTCTGTACTCTGATGTGATGTGATTTCTGAAAACTCTGTTCTTTTCTGAAGATGTTCTGTACTCTGATATGATATGATTTCTGAAAACTCTGTTCTGTTCTGAAGGTGTTCTGTACTCGGATATGCTGTAATTTCTGAAAACTTGACTGTTGGAGAGTCTTTTGGTAGTGTTGATATTTGATGTGACTTTGACATTTTGAGTAAGGGATATTCCTAGTCCTTGTGAGAAATTTTATGTGTATTAATAAGGCACCACTGATGTACCCTTATGTAGGAACTTGAATACGTGTGTTAAACAAATAGGTTAATATGTTATGGTGATTCTGGTTCATTTTAAAAGTATTATTGGAGATGATTTCAGGTCATATGAGTTAACTCTCCGGACCATCGGGGTTGGGACGTTACACATATTGCTGAGACTCGGAAATAACCACAAGCATAACCTTCGTAAGTCTATTTGCAATAACTTTTGATATGATCTTATAAAGAACATTGCAAAGACTAATAGGTTGAAAATTAGCAACTTTTAAAGAGATTTTTTCTTAGGAATCAATGTAATAAAAGTATGGTTTAAATCCCTAGGAAACTCACAGAATTTAAAGCAAGCAACACTGACTTTGTAATTGAATTACCTATAATTCTCCAGTATTTTTGAAAAAAAAAAGGGACATCCCATTTGGACCAGGTGCCTTGGAAGGGTGCATCTATTTGAGTGCTTGCTCCACTTCGTCTGTCGTAAGGTTTCAAAATATCTTCATTCGTCTGATTACCCATAATTCTCCAGTATTTCTGGAAAAAAATAGGGGACATCCCATTTGGACCAGGTGCCTTGGAAAGGTGCATATGTTTGAGTGCTTGCTCCACTTTGTCTGTCGTATAAGGTTTCAAAAGATCTTCATTCATCTGATTAGTCACGTTGGTTTCAATTTGAGGCAAAATATCATCCACTTCCACATAATCTGTAGTTGTAAAGAGAGACTGAAAATAATCAGTTATGAGAGCATCCATCTGAGTCCCTTTTTACCAACTTCCCAAGTCATCTTGCAATCTTAGGATCTTGTTCTTCTTTTTTCTAATAGTAGCTTTTGAGTGAAAGAAAATTAGAATTCTTATCACTCTCTTTCATCCAGAGAACTTGAGATCTTTATTTCCACATGATTCCATCCCTCTCTAACCATTTATGTATCTCAGCTCGTGCTAATTGTTGCTCTGAAACTTTTAAGAGAGTAGAATCAGCATCTTGAAGTTCTTTTAACCTCAGTTTTGCATTATGGAGTTCCTTCTGCACATTACCAAATTTGGATTGATTCCATAAGGTCAAATCTTCATCACATTTAGAGATTGCCCATTATTTCATACAAAGAATTTGGGCCACCAACATTATTCCACACTTTCTCAATGATATTAGCACACTCCTTATCTGCCACCCACAAAGTTTTAAATCTGAACAATTTCTTCCCACAATTATAAACTAGACCCCCATCTGTATCAATCCACAAAGGCAAGTGATCTGAGTAGGCAGCCATACCATGAGTAACACTCATATTAGGAAACAAATCACACCACTTTGAATTAGCCAGAAAACGATCCAATCTCTCAGTGATTCCCTCATCCCCTTCCCTCTTATTACACCATGTAAATGGAAATCCAAAATAACCAAGCCTTCTCCTCTCTATGACATAAAGACTTAATAAGATTCCAAGTTTCCCATCTATGAGAAGTATTTGGGTGTCCATAAACACCCGTGAGGAACCATGCCAAACTATTCACAACATCAATTGCAATCTTTGCATCAACATGAAATTTTGAAAAACTTAAAACTGTAAGGTCAATTTCATTCTTCTATAACATGGCAAAACCACCACTCCGACCCTCACAGTCAACAAAAAACAATTCTAAAAACCAATTTTTAAACTTACATTGATTCATCTTATGAGCTTTTAATTTTGTTTCTTGCAGGAAAAAAAATATCGGAAGCTTCCTTCTTCACTAGGTCTCGAAGAGTGCGAATTCCATGTGGGTTCCCAAGCTCACAAAAATTCTAGCTAAGGATTTTCATTGACCCCAGCAGGGCTGTGAAACAACCTCCGCCGATATGTTTATCTGATAATTTGACTGAACAAGAAGCTTCTTCCTCCCATGATCATCTTTAACTTCCACTTCTGAGTCTTGCATCTTCCTTCCGCATAGAACAAACTCTTTCTCCTCCCTCAATTCGACCACTTCGACAATTTTCTTTCTCCTCCTCCCTTTTTGAATCTTTCCATTAAGTGGACTTGTAATGAGGCTTGCAACCAGGCTATCCTATTTGGATAACACTTCAGATGGGCCCAAGCTTATAGGTGAAGGCTCAAATATTTGAACTTCATTTAAAACTTTTCCACCCACTTTGTCACCACCTTGCATAGTTGTTACCGAAGATGATTTTCCTTTTCCTGTCGTTACTCCTAGATTCCTACAGCCATCTTCCGTAATCTATGGAACATCCCCAGAAATCTTCTTAATCCCACTAACTCTACCCTCCGAATATTCCTCCGTAAAATCAACACTACCTGTTTTGAAATCAAAATCCGTAAATTTCGGCTCTTCAGGTGGAATCCCATTACTCCTCGCCAAAAAATCGTCCACCACTGGATCATGCGATGGGGTTGGAGTTTGATATATGTTTCCTTTCACTTTTGGTTGGCGTTTTCCTCCTCGCCAATCACTGGAAAGACCTGCTCTTAGCCATTGTCCATAGGGAAATCCCTCTATCTCGTACACTGTTTTCTCAGCATCCCACTTTCCACAATCTCGATGATTATGATCCAAAACACCACAACAATAACAAAAATATGGCAATCGCTCATAAGAGAAATGAACCCAACAAGGCTTTCATGTTCCCACATTGATTCTTTTCTGACATTGGAGAGGTTTTGTAATATCGATACAAATCCTTACTCGCATATACTCATCCCACTCCAACTCCTCGTTATCCAAATAAACTTCCATCACCTTACCCAATGAACTCCCAATAAGATTGCCAATATATGAATTATGAGCCATAAGTGGACTCTGTTATTTGGATTTGGTGAACTTGCAGCATGCCATCAAATTCCTTCAAAAACACCAGTTGTTTGTCAAACGTTCAAGGCCCTTCTTGCATCACTCTCACTTTGTCACGAATGTCTTCAAATTCTACTAAAATAAACACCGCGCCCAAATCACGAAATCTTACCGCTTTCATGGATGGCCACACCTTCTTCATAGTTTGCTTGAAAGCTTTAGAATTGTAAAGCTTCAGAGTAAAAAGCTTTATAATCAAACAATTTTCACCTCTAATGATCGCATCTTCCAATTTACTAGTCTCCACCAAAAATTCTTCATTCTCTTTCTCTGTTAGAGACATTTTAGCATACCTCCTCTAAATCTTTAACCATTGCAATAAGTTACTTGTGAATTGACCCCGTATGCAGACAGGAAAAAAGCCTCTACTCTGAAGGACAGAGAGAGGAAAAAAAACTCACTCCTTATTTGTTGCTCTTGATATATGAGATAAATGTCATAAATTGCTACTGTCATTGACTCATTAGAGAAATGATATTTATAGATTTTCACAATTCATTGTTTTACAATTTTATTATTTAAAGCTATTGGTTTGTTTTTTGAGCAGTGATAGGCTTACATCTTATTCACAATTTATACAATTTAAATATAAATGATATTTTTCATTATATTTAAACCCAGCAAATCAAAGTAAAAGTAAAAGGCAAAATAAAATTTAAAATAATATTATTTTATTACTATGTAAACAAGTTGGTATACAATAATAATTCTATCATTTCCTATATTCATCATAGTAATATTTTCTTTGAAGAGTAATGCTATTTTATATGGCATCTTATGATGTAGTATTAGATAATTGAAAATTATTTATTATATTTTATTTTAAAATTTATCATTTAATATCATATTATGATATGATAAAAAAATTAAAAAAATAAATAATGAATAAATTTTTAATTCTTTGAATAAGAAAAAGAAGGGAAAACTTTTAATATACTCTCTTTGAATTTAACTTTGCAAACCTTTCTATTTTGGGTCCTGCCTATTTAAATCGTGTATCCATGGATGCCAACAAAAGCTGACGGAAGGATCTGGTAATTATCCCATGATCTGATCCCACCCATATTTCCAGAACTAAACAAAACTGTAAGCAAAGAATAATTTATACTTTGCTGTTGTCCGTGATTGAGAGTGAAATAATGGCAGAACTCTATTCGTCTTTCAAGAAAATCGAGATGGGCCAGCATAGGTATGTTAGCAGCAGTTTCACCATCTTTGGGTTTGAAGAGCTTTACACGCCTAAAGACTCTGCTACACCCACAGATTCTTAGAGAATGCTCTCGGAAAGGCTTCTTTTTTTTTTTAATCATTTTTTAAACACTTTAAATATTTTTAAAAAATATAAAAAAAATTATGAATTCATTTAAAAACACTTCTTTAAGTATTAAGTAAAAAAAATTTTAAAAAAACAAAATACAATTCGGTAGAAACTTTATGTGGGAATAGTATTTTCCCACGCCTAAATTCTAACGACCAAAGTCACATGTACCACACAATGTTCATCTTCCAAAATAATTAAAATATTTCCTACCAACCAAAAAGAGCAACAATAAAAAAAAATATAAATAAATAATTAAACTGAAAATAAACCGACGCTAACCCTAAATGGGTTTCAACATCTATGTGTTTGAAGAATTTTTCGGAGTACATCTTCCAAAATAAGTTAGAATTTATGATGCAAAAGATCAAGGAGAAAGTAAAGGGCAAGGGGAAGCTCGGGTGTCACACATTAATACCGTAGTCGATGTTAATATACAATTATCAAGGACCAAGACTGAAGTTGACTCGCCAAAGTGCTGCGGATCAGATGATATAAGGTCTGGTCTTCAAATGGAAGAACTAAATTCGAACCCTCCCACCCTTGTATAAAAAAATAATAATAAAAAAAAAAAAGATTAAGCTAACTCCACACCAAAGTATCTCCTAAAAGCAATTATCGAGCCTCAAATTATGGGATTCCAAACAACAAGCTTACCAACAAGGAAAGACCCAATGATTAGCTAGTTACTTGTGCCTAGGTGATCAAATGTAGCTTCTCTATAAAGGGTATACATACCTGTAAACTCAGCCTTTTGATTAATAGAACTTGTCTCGATTCTTGAATAAGCCTATTCTATCTTTGGTTACGGGTGATATATGTTCTACCTTATGGTTATGAGTTCTTGTAAACTTAGTCATGAGATGACATCTAAGCTTTTGATTACTGAACTCCACTCAGTTCAGTTCACATTTAGATTTATTTTAACATTTAAACATATTTACATCTCAACTCACCTCAATTGCTTTCATCACATCAGTTGATGTAACAAACTGACGTAACATGTGAAATAATCTCCTTAGAGATTCCTAACACACGACAAAGCAAAATAAATTTAGCCTTTTACTCCATCCCTTTTTCTCTTTCCGTCTCTCCTGCCCACCTTCTTCTTCCCCAAGCCGTTGGACATTCCAACAACAAATCCTTCCCACTGTGAACCATTCCACAAATTCACCGCTTGGAATCGCAAAAGCCAGCAACTGCATTGTGCTTTGGCGTTTATGGTCGCTCGAGCGGCCAAAAGTGAAGAATCGATTGAACGACACCTTGTTTCAGCCCGAAACGGGATTTCCCATTCAACTGGCTACTGTTGAAAACGGAAATCACCACCTACCGTAGACCCCTCCCTGCAACATAAAGCAATTTATTTTCAAACGCATACAGTACTCTGGCCCCTGTGCGAGCGTGCTAAGCTAGGTGAGTGCTTTACGTTTCGTCAAACACAGACAATGCTTACCGTGAGTGGAAGAGGATTTCGCTACACCCCACACTGGAATGACACATTCGAGGGACGAAATGGAAGTGTAGAAAAATTTTATCGAAGGAACACGGGATGAAGGCAACAAGCAGCGCTATAGATGTACGAAATAAACCACCTTGCTCGAGCAGGTTTTAAATGCAACAAGCAAAAACATTCCCGCGACAAGCACCCGCTCGAGCGAGACCTCACTGTCTCGAGCTGATCCACAGCGACAGCAAATTGCCTGGGCATTTTACGGATTTTAATTTCCTCTAACAATTGGTGGTATTTTTTTTTACTAGTAATGAAATAATATGTAAATAAATAATAGAATAAAATGGGGCCATCAACCATATGAATTTTATTACTTATTATTTTATTTTGTTTTTATAATTTTTTTTATAAGTAATAATATTATATATATATATATATATCAATAAGAATAACCAAGTACACTGGACGTATATAAGAAAATACCTAACTCTTACAAGAGAGTCCCTAATGATTTAAAAGTCCATGAAAACCTATCCAAAATACACCAAACCCGAATTGGAATGTAACAGACCTCCCCGACCCTAGCCCCTAGATTATGTAAAAACTAAACCTCTACCCAAACATCCCACTACGAGAACGTCTTCACAAAACCTTCTCTTTAACTTTCTCTCGACTTGAACTATCTCATTTAGCATCGTAGTTGATTGCCCTTGAAAAATTATTTAACTCCCTACTTTTCTTAAACTTAGATTTGGTTTCAAGCGCGTGGCTTGCCTCAATTGCTGTGAGTAGTGCTTTAAATTTGCCTTCATATTCTCCATGTTCTCCATATGAAAGTCTCAGGATTTGTAGAAACCCGTTATCTTTATTCAAAATACAATCCAATGTTGAACCCGCTATATTGTTAATTAGAGGAAGAGAAATCAGGGGAACAACATTATCCCCAGTCACAGTACCCGACTCTAAACCTTCATCCACACGAGGCACCAATGACAATTCTAAACCCTCCCCCACACAAGGCACCAATGACAAAGCGATAATTTCCTTCTCGCCAAATGGTTTCTCGACATTATCTCCTCCATCTGTTACAATTACAGGTTCCACCCTTCTATCAACATTGCTTGTATTTGCTCCACCCCTCGACAATCCTTGTCGTGCCACTTTGTCTGACCCTACTGCTTCCTCAATAGGGAAAGCATTACCTTTTGTTACCCCGTTTGCATCTTCTATAAGAGGCTCGACTATTTCTTCTAAAATACTCGAGACCTTGGGGGACCCCCGTCTTCAACTAAAAATGAACTTAGACAGAAGTACCAACTTCATTTGTAACTGGTGCCTGAGACCCTACAACTCCCTCAGAAGGCATAGCGACACTGGCATGAACAAAGATGCCAGCATCCAACTACCCTATCGTTGACACACCCTTTGCCTGCACACTTTCCGGCACACTTGTACCCACAACTAGGTCCAACCTCTTATCCACTTTAATCATCACATCTTTTACATATTACATAACTCCCTTTAATTGAGATTTGACATCCCACAAGACTCCTTCCAGCTCTCTCAATGTCACCTGATGTCTTTTGTCTCCTACAAGTGCCTTGCCCTTTATTTCTGCCGCTGAACTGATCTCAACCGAACTACCCGCCAGTGACCTCAACACTGTTGCGTACGAAGCACCTTTGACTGATGAAGGCCTTCCCACTGTTTTTTCATCAACAAACTCCCCACTTTGAGTAGTGGCTTTGGATTTAGTGACACTTAGAATGGACTGCAGAAAACCTTTCCATCCAATACCATTTGCACCCTCCGGAATCACCAACAAACAATTTCTCTTCCATTTCGAAATTCTGATAGCTGCAGAAAACTGTCCCTTGCGTTAACATGATGTTGAATACTAAAAACTCCATTACCATCCTTAGCTCTCTGAAGAAACCTTCAGGCTTCATGACAGTTAAGTTCTAAACAATCCTCAATCCCCTTAGCCACCCACAAAGCTATCGTCCCCCCTAGACACATGAACTTCGATATCCTTTTGCTACGTTCAAAAATACGAAAGCTATTTTTTTCCTCTTTCGTAAAACGAAAGTTTTTTATTCCACTTTCAACCACCTCTCGCCTTCCAACTTATACGAATCCACATCGTGCTTCATTGTCATTGTCAAATCTCACTGCTCCCTACTACTCCCGCTTCATCCTCAAGGTAGAACGCAGATATGTGCCCACTCGAAAGAACCATATTTGAAGCTGTGCCCACTCAAGTACTGCTACCTTGCGGGTGACTAAGAGATGCCGCAAATATACAGATCTGAGCCCTGTGTTATGAAGGTTGAAGGCGTTACCTTGACTCTTCAACTAAAACCATACCGTGGGCGTGGTTGCTCCATGAACGAAAGACGACTTTAGAACTTAATCTTGCAAAAAATCTAGTCGTCGGAGAGAGGACCAACGTCGGACGACCCTCAATGAGGTCGCCGGGGTCCGTCAACCTTGTCTGTGATGATGGTGAGAAGCCGCTCGTCGGCTAGGGTGGGGGATGGGTGGCGGCTTGTCTTGGTGTTATAGGGATATTCTTGCAAAAAATTTCGATCGTTAGATGGAAGACCGACGCCAGACGGCCCTCGACGAGGGGTCTGTCAACCTTGTCTGTGGCAGTGGTGATATGCCACTCGCCGGCTAGGGGGGGGGAGGGGTGGCGGCGAGCCTGTGTTTAGGGTTTTTGCTTTCTCCATGGGGTTCTCTCTCTCTCTCCCTCTCCGTAGAGTTTCAAATATCTCTCCCCAAAAACAAGTATTTTAATAAATTTGGAGTAATTAAATTTTGTTTTTATAGTGGGTGGAATATTTTGTTTTTATTTTGTTGTAATTTTTTTACATGCATGGAGGAAAATAATGTTTGATTTATGTTATTTATTAGTAAGAGAAATAATAAAATAATTATTCAATCGTTGCAATAACTTTCCAATAATTGATAGGCTCCATATCTTTTTCAACTTCCCATAAATAATATTAAATTTATTTTAACATTCAAATACATCTAAATTCATTTTAAATGAGCCTCACATAACTTCCTCTACCAATTCAACTCATTACTATTCATAAAGAGCTCAACTCAACGTCCAAATGGTTATGGCTATGATATGCGAGTAGATAAGGTTATGATTATGAGATATGTACCAAAAGTTAAAAGAGGAACTTCCCTAAACTATTGGAACTGGGAATGGATGTAGCGTGGCAACAAGTAGAATCAGTGATGTGAGTAGCAACAACAGAATGGTGCCAACCAAAAGGGCCCAAAGAGCTGAAAATATATATACATAATGAAAGGAGGAAAGAGAAAATCTCAACTGGAACCGAAGAAAATCGTTGAGGATTTTAACCAAAATTTTGAAATAACGAATATTTCGATACCAATATGTTCTGGTTTGTCGGAATAGTCATCATATAGATAAATTATAAAAACCAATTGTATATATATAAAGAAAAATTATATTGTAAAAGAACATCAATGCAAATCTTAAAAACATACATACTTGAAAAACTTAATAATACTTCTCAATACAATGTTAAAAACATATATATCTGAAAAACTCGTAATACCATACATATCCAAAGTCCCGATCCCACTATGTCCCCACCTACACAAACTCCATTATCGTATACAACACAGCCTCCTAAATTCACACCGATTCCATACAAATATAAAATATAGACACATCCTTTGATTTGGACGATCAATTATCAAACAATAATATTCTGAGGCAAGACAACAAATTAGATAAAAGAGACAACATAGGAAAGAACGGCCCTCAGTTTTTCGGTGCGCTGAACATATGCAAGCAACCCACAAAAAAAAATCAGATTCCATAAAATAGTTCACCAAATCCAACCGACTTTAGTAAGCAAACCGATGCCTCCACTCACAAATCAACCATGAAACTTCAACGAACTCAGCAAGTTCTTGTCCGTTTCCTGCTCCTATGTCCTATTATTTAACTTCAACCAACTCACATATGATATCAAAGCAGAGAAATAAGATGCAAAAGTTTTACAGCTTTGCTCCGTCGCAGCTCAAATCGAGCAATAACGAATTGAAATGGGTGTGGAGTGGGCAGTGGAGTGTGGAGGTGGACATTGACCTATGGCGGAGGAACACAAGCTGAGACAGAGCTGATTGATCAACACGAGCGGACCGAGCTTCAACGGAGCAACACGAGGCTTGACGGCATGGAGTGTGGAGGTGGCTTCGGCATCGGTCGTCGAAGTGTAGAGAGTAGAGACAGAGAGCAAAATGCCAAAACAGAAGACTGGAACTAGGGATCTCAGTTCCCATCCAAAGGGAAGGGGAAGAAGTAAATGGTGGAGGAATTACAAACGTGCCCCTTACTATTCAAAGCATTTACGATAATGCCATACGTAAATGTTTTGAACTCGAACACCCATTCCGGCCAGAATACCGGAATGGACCAGAACAGGCCGAAATGACTACAATTTTAGCCGGTACAGAACAACTACTTAAGCCGTGCCAGTTACCGTTCCAGCACGGCAAATTTCGGTCACTCCGGCTGGAACGAAACGGAAATAGAAACATTGATTTTAACCACTTAGATGACTAGTGAGGTCTCTACAAGTTCCCATTAAAAAAACTACAAGGAAAAGAGTGCACTCCCATAAATACTGCCCTTGATAGATGAACCAACAGAAAGGGTGTAGATCGCAAAAAACCTAACAAACTAGCGTTACACTTTTGCGGAACTTCTTTATGACTTGACAGTACCTATTCTAAACTCACATTCAGATGAAGGAAAAGGGGGAAGATAAGAAAATGAGGGAGGGAAACAAAATAATTTAGTGCACAGTAAAACTCACTCTTCTCCATAGCAAGAATGGCAATCATTACACTGGCCAAATATATCAGGAATTCCATCCCAGTTCTTTTTTTCTTTTGCTTCCCAGTATCCACCCATATAACGGTAGCAACCATCCTCATCCTTCTGAAACCATCTTGGCTGCCACCCTCTCTCCTGCAATTTCCTTGCCTGTGTCATGAAGTAAAACAGGGGCTGCTAAATGTGCTTATCACATGATGAAAGATATGAAAGAAGACTTGCATACATTGCACTTATCATCGACTCCATTCCCTGATAATCATGACTACCAAAAAAATTGAGGCTTTCAATCCAATGCATTAAAATGAGTGGATTCTCAAAAGCACAACTTTAGATATCTATTGTGAACTTGAAGTATTTGAAGTTCACTCCAGTAGGCAATTATACAAATGATGAAAAAATATATCTGAAAGTGGTGAAAGGCTGGAAGAAGTTCACAACTAGTAAATACATATCCACGTGGCCCAGACCTGAGGCTAAACTCGATCTTTCATCACATAGCTATTCCCAATTCCCTTAGACTTGAACATGAACGCAAGGGTAATTACATAATAGGATGAAAAAGTGAATACCTGTCTCTGTAACTGTTCAAGTCTTAGCTTCTCGGTATTTGCCAATTCATAGTCTCCATTCTCTACGTGTCTTTGATCTGGCCTCAGCCTCGAATCAGTTGGAGGCAATTTCTCCAATAATCCAGGTGTCAGTTCATTTAAGGATGTTGCAAAAGGGGAGAGATTGTATCTTGTCTTAGTAACATATTTATCTCTTTCCCACAGGAGTACAGCTTCCGTCATTGGATCATAACCCTCAGGCTTTGTAAATGGATCTCCCAGCACATAATACATTGCCCCATCCCACTTCCCAACCAACATAGCTACCTTCTCTCCAGTTCTATTGTCTTGCACAAATCCATGGACCTGAATTTTATGAAATTAGACATAAATTCTTATTAGTGATTAGCAGAGAAATAGGAAAAATGGTCTAAATTTTTCAATGCTTTTCTCATCAATGGATTTAGAATTTTGTTAGCATGATTCATGAATGCAGAACAGTTTTCTGAATGAGAAGTTAGCCTTTTCTTTCCACCAAGGGAGGGGGTGGGGGACTGTAGCACCAAAATTCTGGTCTGTTATGATATTCATACTGCATATTTTTTCTATGGTTATTTTTAAATTTACATTTGATCTGCACACAATGATACTTTACGGGGATGATAGCAGAAAGGGTAATAATCACCAAATCCTCTATTTCTCTTCCATGTAGTACATAGAAGTGGAAATCTAGTTAAAAAGCAAAGTAACATGGAACGAACAAAACCAAAGATGCTGTGTCTGATATATACTGCATCATGTTTGGCTTCTTTCCTTTCATGGTTGTTTTCATTTAATCTGCATACAATTATACTTCATGGATGGAAGCGAAAGGGTAATAATCACTAATCCATCCACTTCCCTTCCATGTGTACATTGAAGTGGAAATCTCATTGCAAAGCAAAGCACCACGAAAGGAAAAAAAAACCACAGATGCTGCATCTGAGACTGCATCTTGTCTGTCAAACAAAAGTGTAAGGGCGTGACGTGTCTGATACTGCATGTTTTATCCTCTTATTTGAACTATGAAACTTACCTGATGTGGATTTCGGTCAATGATGGACTGCTCCTTGAACTTCAGCTTGCAGGAGTAATTGCCACTTCCCTTAATGTGCATGGTTCCATAATGGTCAAAATAGATTTTACCTAGTATGATATTGTATATAGAAGTGGTAACCTTGCTCCACTGAAATGTCTCACCATCCTCAAACTGCAGAGTAAGGATACCTACAGGATCAAGCTGAATAGAGCGTCCCCAAAACTTGCCTTTGAGATTAGAATCAGCCCAGAATTTCCATCCTCTTCCCTCACAATGACAAGCAACAATCACTGGGTGGTGACTAACCTGAGTGGGAGCTGCTCGTTAGACAGCACTTTTGTTTGTGATTTTTAAAACACATGGCCTCCACCAATTATTTCTATAAGTAATGCAATTTTATTAAAAAGTTCAGATAGACGCAACTCAAGTATGCAGGTGGTATACAAAAGGAAACACCCCAACTAGCAAGAAGAAGAAAAAGAGTAAAAATCTTTAAAGTCTAGAAAAGTAGAGCACCCACAACAAAACTAAAAAATTCAATGAGTTGGAACAAGAAGGCAAGGAAGACATGACTTCACAGTTACCCGTCAAAATTTCTCGCAGGTAGTGTTAAAACTACAAAAGGTCAAAACTTTGAAGAAAAACATTACTTTCTCAGAGAAAAAACGAAGCCCTTTATCTGGGTAATCAGCCTCATATGTCTCCCCAAGGAGAGGATTGAAGGGTTTGCACTGCCGACCTTCTGTAGATGCATAACCAGAGATGGCAAAAGCTGCAATGTTTAAAATTCTCATCAAGTCATTCCCCTGCACCACATAAAATCCTAAATTTTAAGTCACAATTCTCACACATATATCAACCTGGTCATAACATAAGCAAAACCAGAACAATCACAAAATCATCAGGTAAATAGTCCAGATTAATTCCAGGATACAATTTGGATAAGAACAGATTGAAAAATGTGGGAAAAAAAAGTTTTCTGGCCACTTCAGTGTACCATTAAATCTCAACTCCTTAAACTTTTGAATTCCTTTTTTAATTTTTTATTCTTTACAGCATTCTTCATCAAACCAATCTTTCTTGAAAAAAGATGTAACCAAACACACTTGAAAAAACACAAAACCAACAATGAGTTTTCCAATAGTCTCTTAAAGGGGAAGTCCGTGTTCATGTGTAGAGAGAGAGAGAGAGAGAGAGAGAGAGAGAGAGAGAGAGAGAGAGAGAGATTGTGTTGCCTTAGATAAAATGACTCGCTATGTCAAATTATGAACAGACAATTACATTTGGACAATGTGCTGGTCCCTTAATTTCATTGTAACAAGCATTCCACTTGCCTGTTAATTAAATTGTTCTCTATTCCATCTCTCAAAAAGTACATAAAGCTATTTCCAGAAATAAAAACAGAAGAAGCAAAAGTGGGTATCAAGTATAAACACCTACCATTGATTGTAACTTTAACTAGATGAACCATAAATAGCAGTTAGAAAAGGAAGAAATAGAATATAATTTCATGCCTAACTGCCCAATCAGAGTGATGAGCAATAATGAATAAAGGTTCACATTAATTGGATTTCCTTTTCAGTAGTATACACATTAAGAACAAGCCTTTTGAGTTGGTTGTCTCTTTCCAGTCGGAAGCGAAGGGGCCCAATTCTATACAAGATGCCCAAGATGCCCAAGTACTACATAAATAACATTAAGGCCTCGTTTGATTACACATGTGAGATGAGATGAAAAATATGTGAATATTAGTGAGATAGTTTGAGTTAATATGTTTTATGGGGTTTTGGGAAAGGAGAGAGAAAGTTTAATAAAAATATTATAAGGTTAAAATATTGTTAGAATATAATTTTTTAATATTATTTTTGGTTTGAGATTTTAAAAAGTTGAATTGTTTTTTATGTTTTATTTGGAAGTTTGGGAAAGTTGTAATGATTAGGTATTTGAAAATTTGAAATTGAAAAGTGTTTGCGTTTGGATGTTGAAATGAGATGAAATGGGTTGAGACCATTTGTGAAACTAAACGGGGCCTAAAGCTAGCAGCTTAACTACCTGGGATTTAAATGCAACTAGGACATCATGCTTTAAATCTGCTTTGAGACAAAAGAAAGTACAGGTGAGGACATGACCTGCTTTCCCCATTCCAGCGCTCGATCAACCAAGTAAGAATACTCCAGATCTTCAAAGCACTTTTGCAATGAAGACAGTGGTTCATTAAAATATACAGGAAGACAAACTCCAGAAAGGTCCTTTCCAATATTATCCTTAATAATCGACCACAAGCCCATGGGCTTCTCTTTCTCCTTTGGTTCTGGCAAATTTTTCCTTCTTTTGACATAAGGATATTCAACTACCTTGATCACCTTCTCAATTCCACACAAACGTTCAGAAGAAAAAGAATCTCTATTGACCATACAAGCATTTCCCAGTGTTTCCCTACTCCTATACGAAGCACTTCTTAAAGCGTCTGAAGATGAAAAATCATTTGTATCAAAATATGTTCCATCATCTTCATCCATTTCAACATCTACACCATCTTGACTCTCATTATCAGCACAAGAGTCTGTTGCACTGCCCTCTGACATGACAGAATAGAAATCTGTAACATGAAATGAAGATAAGAGATGAGTAGCATGTAAAACTAAATGCATATAAATGTGTGTGCGAGCGCACATGCTTGTGTATTTATGTAAGTATATGTTATATATAATTTTAGGGATAAATACATTTTTCACCCCTCAAACCCCTTTCCACCCTAAACTACTAAAAGTGACTCATTGTATCCTCAAACTACAAAAACCAGACACTTAGCAATCTCTATTAAGATTCAAACTTCAAGATAATGTCATATATTTTCCATCCATCTTACCAGCCAGAACTAAATAAGAGAGTAAAATGTCAGTTTTTAGTAGTTTGACTTTGAGGGTGCAATTTGTTAGGTTTGTTAGTTTAAGGTGAAAAGTGCAAAACCCTTAGTAGTAGGAGTGTGTACAGTGTACTTTCCCACAATTTTAATACAGGAAACTATAGGAAAGAAACTTTTGGAGCAATCTCATGTTGAGGAAAATCTAGTATGAATGCCAGGTTCGACAGCCTAGGAATACATAAAAGAATCTGCCCAAAAACATATAGTGCTGCAGTTCAATGAGCTACGTTAAGTGACAGCAAGGATACTTTTTTTTATAAGTAATGCAAGGATACTTTCCTAAGAGTAGTGTGGAAGATGGTTCCAATATACTTACTGTGGTGTATTTGGAGAAAGAGAGAAATTATCGAAATTTTGAAGATCAAGAACGGTCTCTAGATGAACTTAGAAACCTCTTCATCAATACCTCTTTTTTTACGGGCAATAGTTATAGATTTCAATGGGCTGTCTTCACGATTTTCTTGTATCTTCATCTGTTTTTAATACTTAGTTAGGTGCTTTCTCCTGTATAAGTCCCGTGTACTTTTGGACCTATTTATCATTTATCAATAAATTTTTCGTTTACCATCAAAAAATATTTCTAAGATTTACGAGCCTCATGGTTCTTGTTCCAGTTCAATGAGTTACATTAAAGGCCAACAAGGACATATTTCTAAGATTTAAGAGCGTCGTGCAGTTAACTAGAGGTACTTAAAATGCAGACTACTGTAAAAGATCAGGAACTAAACTTGTTATCCATTTCATAGCCGGAATGTTCATGCACTCATATTTATCCAAAGAGTACACCCCTATACACTTCTTAATAAACTTTTGTATACCACGTCAGTCCAAGTTTAAGGAATATATATTTTACAAAACACTATTACCATAGAAGCAGGACTAACCACTAAATCGCCTATTCCCTTGTCCGTATGACTCACGTTCCTTTGTTTCATCCACTACAGTAGTTTCCAGCTCTATTTTATCAGTCTGCAAAACAAATTTTAGAGGAAGAAATGATTCCTCAAACTATTAAGTTTTTTGTCACAATATATTCACAGAAACTTAACCGAGAAAAATAAACTGCACTGTCAAGTACAGTGCAAGAATTTTGTGTATAGCCTTACGATCTCATAAGACATTTATCAACAGATGTCATTCCCAAGGAGATCACACTCTGAGTCAGCAGGTGAGGACATTCCCAAGGAAATCACACTCTTGAGTCAGCAGGTGAGGAAGTCAAACTAAACGTTATGCTGCTCATCTACAGCCCTACCTTCTATAAAGCTATTTACTAACAAATTTAAAAAATATTTGGTCACCGCAATATAACAAGCTTCCATATACCGAGCATGGCTGAGGTTAAAAAAGCTCAAAGGGAATAAAATAGAGAAAGCTAAAAAGGTTATGAATAAGGTTCTTGTGGTTTTGAAGTTTTGCATCAACTATCTTGCATGTACATCAAACCCAGGAACTTGCTTCGTGCCACACAAGTTGCCAAGAAGTACTAAGATGTACAACATGTTAAGTCCATAAATAAGGTAGAATACCGGGAAAACATTCAGAACGTGGGCGGTAACTTGCCAGCGCATCCCCACAGAACCATGGCATGATTGTCATCCTCACATTTTAAAGACTGTTTACCAGAGTATAATGTGCTAGGATGGAGAAATGGAAGCAAGACAAGTACCTCCAGTTGTCTCAATGAGTCCAACAACATTACATGTTTATGTTGAAGAGCCTTCAACTGGCTTTTCAACTCAGAGAGTTCTAATAGCATGATTGATTCACAATCTTTGATGACTGCTTCGCCAATGCCTTCCTGCAGCATTCGTAAACGGAGTTTCTCTGTTGAAACAACTACATCTTCAGTAGAGGCAAAATCATTGCCAGTCAACACTCTAGGAAATAGATCTTTAGCAGCCAGCAGTGCCTCAATCCATGCAGATCTGTCCAACGTAGATACACACCACAAATGAAGTGTTTTTGTTCCTGTAAAAATGGAAAGCCTTTTATCGTCTGATTTGCTTGCACGGATTGAAGAAACCTGCAAAGCAAACTTATATAACTTCACCAACTGATAAAACAAAGGAAAATATGGTTGAGAGATAATAATTAAATAGAGCAAGAACCATTTGGAGCTACGGATGAGGACATTCAACTTTAATTTTCAACTGCAGGTTGGGAGAATACATGGTTGAGTCTACTTTTCTTTGGTACACTTAGCACTTACTGAATTGAACTTGAAAGGATAAATACAGAACTAGTCCGTAAGAGGCCCTCACGCATGACACTATAATCTCCCAAACTTGCATAGATTGCACATATCGACACCATAACCAAGGGACATAATTTTATTTTTATTTTTTTTTAGAAGAGGTCAGCAAGTGACCCCACCCCATTTTTATTAGAAAAAACCCCTCACTTATGACGGAGGAATACCATTGAAACATCTCGACACTTGGGGATAACAAATAAAACCCCAAATGCCCAACCAACCAGGATCAAATCCTAAAAACAAAAAATACATTCTTCCTAAATTTTTATTTTTTATTTTTAATGCCTAATATAGGGAATACCCCATTTATCCGTTTGAACCAGGCCACAAAACCATCTCTCTCTAAACTCCTCACCAATAAAATCCAAATTCTGACCCTTTTCACCTTCCTTGGAAAGGAAATCCGCTACCATGTTCGCTTAACGAAAGATATGACAAACTGTAGCATTCATCAGCATCTTACTAATCAATTTGGTAGTAGAAATTGTACTACAGAGAGATCTTTTCAGAAGGTATAAGCTTCTCTCCCTGTGTTTTGCATCCCTGTTATCCCCAGAAAGTAGAACTAGGGTTCACGGCGGGTAGCATGGACATATAAGCTTCCTGAAAACATTGTCTACTTCAGTTTTCTTGCTTTGAATTGGACATGCTTGGAAACAAATTTTAATTTCAATACTAAAAGTTGAATATGTAAATGAAAATGCAGTTGCATGTTCATCTTCGTACATGCAGTGTACACTGTTGGTTACTAAAAATTGTTCTATATCCACAGAAGGGTTCTTTCCACTGCAAAGCAGTTCCTCCCTCGTCTTCTCTTGCAAAGAGTGGTTCACAAATTTATTAGTCTTCTTTTCAGTGGTCTACATGCCTGATTGCTTCAGGAAATAATCCCCTCATTCTGTGTGAGATACTAGCAGCTTCCATGTTTACTTTATGTGCCAATTATTGTGCAAGCAACTGTTATGAGCCTAAGTATTTTTGCAGGAAAAAAAAAACCTGTTTGAGCCTATGTATCATGGAGGGCTGGGCTCTGCTGCAATATGTACGCCCAACATGCATACACCATATTTGATTTTTTAATGAACTTCAAATTTTACTCATCTCCCAATACCGTTAACCTAAATCATTCAATAGCCTATGCTTTCAACTCTAAAAATTGCCTGCAAAATGAGTCAAACCAACCAGTCTAACCAGAGCCTTGTCCAGCTTGCCTTCACTTCAAATAAATTCAACACCAATTATAGTAAAACTAACTTCACTTTTAAGTTAAACAAACAGTTGACAGAAGCGTGATGGTCTGATGGGATATGTCCTCGTTTTGAAAATCTGGATTTAAAATCCCCCGCCCTTTGTATTAAAAAAAAAAAGTAAACAAACAGTTGAGCCACGACTAATCAAATCGTATCAGAATATAAACGGAGTTAAATATGCATTTCGTATCAGAATATAAACCTTCAAATGCACTTCGCCAAAAGGCTTGCACTGCTTGGCCGACGAGCCGAGCCGGTTGCTACTCCAATTAGCCTTCCTCATATACCTCAGAGAGTCCTCGCCGATCACCCTACCGCCTTTCTCTCTTGCCGGGTTCATTAGAATCTTGTCCGGGCCGTGAATCTTATAGTACGAGATCACACCGTCTTCGAGCACGAACCACCTCGACCTCCATCCCTTCCCGTAGTTCACCCACTTGTACAGTATCCCGGCCACGCTGCCACTCACGCCCCCATACGCTTTCGAGTCCCTCGCTTCGACGACTGCATCTTCGAAATCCTGGTTCGCTGCGGCCGAAACTTTGTCAGAGTCAGTCCCGGTCGACGAAACCTGAGCCGAGAGACCGGTTTTCGGGTTGTTCACGGAGTTAATCGACGCGCCGAGCCCTAACTGGCACTGACCCGGAGACTTCTCAAGGATCGGGTTAGCCGGGTCCCGATCGATGGAAACCGGAGCAATGCAGCAAAGTGGATTCATCTCAGTCAATCAAAAAAGCATTCAACGAAAAAGCAATCCATAACATGACACCGTGGATCACAATAGCCGAAGAACACACCGACTCAGGGACGTAAGCGGGTACTAAAAATGAAAAGATCAGATTTGAGGTAGGTCGGGCAATGCAGGACCCGATCGGAGCCGAAAGAGGATGGGAAACGAAACTTTTTGGCAATGACATAAAGATCAAGACGAGGAAACGAAACGGGCTTGGAATATGAGAGAGAGAGAGAGAGAGAGAGAGAGGGTGGGGTGTTTATAAGAAGAAAAGGTGTGGAGCACCGAGATCCATTGGAGACAGTGGACAGTGAGTAAATTGAGCAGCACTGCACCACCTTCCCCTCCCCAGATGGAAGCGTAGGCCAATTTATTACATTTAAATCAAGTAAATATAAAAGATGCATGGGTTTGTCCTTTTGTCTTGAAAAAGATGCGTGGGCTTGTCTGCCGGTGCTTCTCAGTTCTAAACTTTGTTTGGTTAACGTTGTCTGTAAAATTTGTTTAGACGAGATTTGGAAGTTGAGTTGAGAGGAGAGATGGAGTGAAATAAAATATTATTAAAATAAAATTTATTATTTTCATTTTTATTTTTATTTTAAAATTTAAAAAATTTAAATTATTTATTATATTTTATCTAAAATTTTGATAAAATTATAATAATAAAATAAAATAAAATATGTTTAGATGATTTTTTAATCTAAACAAAGCTTTGGATCTCATTTAGTTAGGCAATTCATATGAGATGGGATGAGATATTTTGTTGAAAGTTTAATAAAATATTATTATAATATTATTTTTATTTTAAAATTTAAAAAATTAAATTATTGATTATATTTTATATAAAAATTTAAAAAAATTATAATAATTATATAAAATAAAATAATTTAATTTAATTTTATATAATCAAACCAACTCTTAATAATTAGAGCTTGAGATTTAAGATAAAAATAATAATCATAATAATGATAGCCATAAACTCCATGTCCCGATCACATGTCCCCAAAGTGCCAAACACTTAGCCTCGTTTGTTTTGAAAAAATATTTCATCTCATCATTATAATTTTTTCAACTTCTAATAAAAAATAAAATAAACAATTCAATTTTTTCAAATCTTAAAATAAAAATAATATTAAAAAATATACTCTAACAATATTTTATTTAATTTTTTAACTTTAATCTCATCTCATCTCTAAAAACAAACAAGACCTTAAATCCATGCTCTTCTCTGTGTATCTTTCTATTTCCACAATCTTCTCAAAGTGCCGTGATGCATGTCCTGCACTGCACAAGAGCAAAACTGCAATTACGTACCACGGAATGTTTAGAAATAGTTATGAAGTTCATTTCCTTCTTAAACATCATTTAATTATAAATATTTTAAATTAATTCTTAATTTATTATAATTTTTTTAAATTAATCATTATCATTTTTTTAAATTATCAAATAAAAAATATTTTAAATTTTTTTAAATTCTAAAATAAAAATAATATTTAAAAAATTAAATTTTAACAATATTTTAACTTTATAATATTTTTTATTTAATCTTTTAACGTTCATTTTACAAAATTTTATAAAACAACTTAAATTATCTTACTATTATTAACAAACTATTTTACTATCATTCATTAAAATTTTCATCTTATTTTATTTCCCAAACATCCCCTAGCAATTCGCAAACGTATGTGTTGCTATTCATTTAAATGGTTAAAGAAATTAAAACCAATAAGCTAGTGCAATCTCTCCTTCGATAATATATGGAACGTTAACAAATCAACCATTCAACTAGGGAAATTAACAATAGAAAACGTCCAAAAACAAAATGTATACATGGATTGAGAGAGAGAGAGAGAGAGGGAATCGAAGGATGTTGGAGGAGCTTGGTGTTCGTTGGACTACAAGAGCGAGTACAACAAAAAGAGGAAATGAGTGACAAAAAGAGCAATTCATCTTAAAATTTGTTATAATTTTTTTTTCAAATATTACTTAAATATAAAATAATTTTTAATTTTTAATTTTTTCATCTAATAATTACTCAATAATTATCTAAACACAAAATCATATACAACTTTCTCGAATTTTCAAATAAAATATAAAAAAAAATTCAATTTTTAAAAGAATAATAATATTCAATTTTTTTTTTACTTAATATTTTTAATCAACTTGTTTTGTTTTTTTTTTTCAAAACTCAATAAAACATCTTAATTCAAACTATTTTACTACTATTTATAAACTATTTTATTATTATTCACATAATTCTCACAATTTTTCATCTCATTTCATTAGCCAAACATGCCCTAAGCCCTTGATGAGGCCTCCTAAATGCAAAGGTCAACCAAGTCCACATAAATATATTATGAGTTCTTTTAGAAGGAAAAACAAATCCACAAAGAACAGGTTCATTTCATACTTTGCTCCAAAAAATGGTCCTTGCAACTTAAAAAAAAAAAAAACACGAACTAGTGTTGTATTAAATACACCCATTTTTCTTAATATTCCATCCATAGTGCATGGGAGTATAGTTAATGTTTGAGATTATAATAAATGAGGAGAGCCGCGTGATATAATATGAATAATATTTTCCAAAATTTTTAAAATATGGTGTATAAAAAAGATTGTCTTCATCTTAAAAATTTTCTAAAACATGGCATAGATTATAATCTTTATGGTTTAAATATATTTTTATAATTAAACTAATACTCCCATTGAAGCATTGATATGTATATTTACGAAATGCAAAAATTGCTTGTAGAATGTTATTGAAATCTCTCATAACAGTTGGCTTCAATGCCTAATATGAATAAATCATACTATCTATTAAAAATAATATCTTAATAACTCTTATATAGAAAATTTGATTATAATTTTGCATCCTATAGAGGCGGAAATGTTAATTTTAAATAATTTTTAAATATATTATATTTAACATGATGTATCTCATTTTATTATAATTATATAAAGATGTTAGATATAATCATGGGTTGTGCAAAAGTTACACTCTTTTTGAAAAAAAGTAGAGCTTACCATTAAAATATTAATTTTTTGAGTTATGGTACATACAATTACTTTTGTGTACTTTTTGTGCACTCTACTCCACTATATAATTGGTCAAAATAGTTATTTTATATTAAAAAAAGTGACGAATCAATCACATTAGTAGAGTGCACAATGAATACGCAAAAGTGACTGCACATAAATTTTTTGTAATTTTTTTTATGTGAATTCCATATTTACTCACTTTTTTAAAAAGAAATGCACGACGCTTGCACAATGCATAACTGTATCTAGTACTACTCGACTATAAAATGCCTTATTTCAAACATTTGTCTTGGCTCTCAATTTATATTGAGGCTGCGTTTGGATGTTGAGTTGAGTTAAATTGAAATGATAAAATATTGTTAGAATATTATTTTTTAATATTATTATTATTTTGAGATTTGTTGAATTGTTTATTATATTTTGTGTTGAAATTTAAAAAAGTTATAATGATAAGTTTAGAGGAATTGAGAAACTAAACGAATTCTAGTCACTTATGAGAGGCCACTACAATAGTTTACATTTGTCATTGATTAAAACAATCATTTGGGATTGCTACAGCAGTAGCAAAATTTGAGTATTGAGAATATCTCAAATATCTCACTATTATTTATTATTTTATTATTATTTTTCATATATTTTTATTATTATTTAATATTCTATAATTATTTTTTTATTACTTTTTTATTAATATTCATAAAATATTTGAAAATATCTCACTACTCAAATGCAATCTAATCTATGTTGGTTTTCACGATTTTTTGCCAAATTTTAATTAAGGGGGTACGCAACCAAAGGCCTCCAAACATATTTTGATTAGATAAATGATAGTTGCAGTCATGAGTACGTAAGCGTCATGCAATCACTTAAAAAAAATGAATAAATATGAGACTCACATAAAAAAAATTATATTTTTAATAATATACTTTATTCTTTTTTAAAATAACTTTACGATAATTACGCACTCAATAATTACATATAAGATTACTCTTCTTATTATACTACTTCGACAAAATCCTAAAATGTCTCTCTCTAAAACTCTTCAATTTCTTTTACCATAAAAAACCCACAGCATGGAAATAAATAGACATCATCTCTCTATGTTTTTTTGTTTTTTATTTTTTATTTTTTGTTTTTGTTTTTGTTTTTCTGTTTCGGTTTTTTCCTAATGAATTTCTCTCTCTCTCTGAGTCGGCAGTACTATTAAGGGTAAGTTTGGGGGTGAGATGAGAATTTTGTGTTTTATTTTGAAGTTTAAAATATTAAGTTTTAATATTATTATTGTTTTGGGATTTGAAAAATATGTATTGGGATTTAAAAAAGTTGAATTGTTTATTATATTTTGTATGAAGATTTAAAAAAAGTATAATGATGAAATGAAATGAAATGAAAATTTTATATTTTATTTCATGTCCCAGACCTGCCCTAACTCTGTCTCTCTCTCTCTCGTATTCTCTGAAAACACGACCCCACTCATCGTCAACGTCTCCCACGATTTTGCAGCCACTTGATTCCGGACATCTTGTGGGGGCCAAAGGGGCTATCTAGGGCTGAAATCTAACCGTTGCTACCTTTCTCAGGTTCCCAAATCACACGGTCCAAACTCCGAAGACCCCGTCATACTCTAAAACTATAACGACAACTTGGACTGTATATTTATGTGTTTTTTGGAGCGTAAAATGACGAATTGCACCAGCAAAAGAAACAAAACAAACCCAACCAGAGAGAGAGAGAGAGAGAGAGAGAGAGAGAGGCATCAGATCGGTGGTTCTGTTGTTTCATTGCCAAGAAAAGTATCGAAGAAACGAGCGCACACACTCTCACACGCACAACCATGTCGACGAAGTTCATACGACTAGCTCCATTCGCTTTATATGCTCCTCTTTTTTGTTGAAATGGGTGGTTCAATCACCAACTCCTGTACGTTGAGTGGCTGCTTTCGCTTACGATCCAAGTCTGCATCGCCATCACTAACACCTCCTCCTCCTTCTTCCTCGCGCTCCACAATCTGCCCTTCTCTACCATGATCCTCTGCCCTAAACAGTCTCTCGGATCTTAGCCACAGGTCCGCCTTCAACGCAGACATCTCCTTCTCTCTTATCCTCATGGACCCAGCTACCTCTCGTCCCGCTGTAGTAATCGACAACGGCACCGGGTACACTTTTATACGTCTCCATAGTTAGTGGTGTATTTGTGTATGCAGTATATATAGGCGCAAAAACTGTTTGACGAAATTCCTCAATTGGATTTGCTTAATTTTACCTATATTCATGTGGGTTTATATCAATCTGATTCTTACAACCCATGGGGACTCCAGCAATTTGACAAAATTATTCATCAATTGGGTTTTCAATAAGTTCTGTCTTTTTTTTTTTTTTTTTTTTTTAAATTTTTACAGCTATACTAAGATGGGGTTCGCCGGTAATGTTGAACCGTGCTTCATCGCTCCGACAGTAGTTGCCATAAACGAATCGTTTTTGAACCAATCACGAACCTCTTCAAAAGCCAATTGGCAGGCGCAGCACAGTGCGGGCGTAATGGCCGATCTCGACTTCTTTATCGGGGATGAGGCGCTTGCGAGATCCCGATCTAGTAGTACTTACAATCTCAGCTATCCGATTCGGAATGGTCAGGTGGACAACTGGGATGCAATGGAGCGATTTTGGCAGCAGTGTATATTTAACTATTTGCGGTGTGATCCAGAGGATCATTACTTTCTCTTGACAGAGAGTCCGCTTACTGCACCAGAGAGTCGCGAGTATACTGGTGAAATTATGTTCGAAACTTTCAATGTTCCTGGGCTTTATATAGCGGTGAATTCCGTCCTTGCTCTTGCGGCCGGTTACACGACGTCTAAGGTTGGTTTCGATGTTCAAGTTTCTTATTTTATTTTGCGGATTTAGAATCACGACATTCGCTGCTTATAATTTATTTCAGATGGTGTTAGGATTGCTTTGAGTAGTTTTAATATTTTTTTTACAAGTAATAAGAGATTTTATTAATGCAAGTAGTTAGACATAATCCAAGTACACAAGAAGAATATAAATGGAAACACCTAAATACAAGCTATGAACTAGGAACTAGCAAAGTCTAAAACAGAAGCATTTAAAATATCCCCATTCAGTACAAGAGTTATTGCCCAAAAGCAAAGAGCTCGAAAGAAAAACTCTCTAAATTCTCCCAACAAATGTTCTCTATCATAAAACATCATCCATTCCTTTCTAGCCATAAACACCTCATCAAACATAGATGAATCATCTTCCAAATATCAGCAATATGATGGCTGCCCATATATCCTTTCCAACAAGCCAATAGATTCACCACTCTCTTGGGCATCACCCAAGCTACACCTGACCTGCTGAAAATCTCATCCCAAATAGTATTTGCCACCTCAAAATGCAGAAACAGATGATCAACCGACTCACCATCTTTCTTGCACAAGTAACTCTTGCACAAGTAACACTAGTTTTAAAATATAAAAATAGTTTTAATTTTACAATATTAAAATCGTTTTAATTTTAAAATATTAAAATAGTTTTAATTTTAAAATATTAAAAAAGTTTTAATATTTTAAATTGGCTAGTTATATAGTCAGTTTTAAGTAGTTTAGTATTTGAATTTGGGTGATTATTGTGTAGCCTATTTAAAGGCCACATGTTGTTAATAAAAATGTTGAGAATTTTCTTGTGAAAATTGTGATCTTCTCCAGCCCCAAGTGGAGTTTGTGGTGTTCTACTACCCCAAGTGGAAAATTTCTACCTCGTTATTGTCTAGGTTCCTATTAGATGGTGCAAGTTTTAGTTCAAATTTAATTCGAATAGTTGACTTCTTGAATTCAATCTGCAATTCTGGCATTGCTCATTCAAGTGACTACTGGTAACCATAAAACTTCACTGGGAAATCGCTGGAGGCCTCATATGGTGTTGAGAAATGGCTGTAGCAAACTGCACTTACTACTCTTAGCAAAAAAACATATGCAATTTTTATAATAACTCTGTGTTTACTTAAGAAAACTTACATGGAGGAGGTGAAGATATTGAAACAAAAGCAAACTCATATGGTACAACTACACACACGTCACTTCCTCCCACCAACAATATAGGTGCGCACAAACATTTTTAAACTCATTCATAGACTCACACCTCTGGCTAGCTCAAACACTCACTTTAACACGTTAATTACTCTGTTATGAACCTGACTAGACAGTGTCATTTGGGGATGAATTGGAACTTAATCATGCCCTAGGACATTTGCATTTCATTTCCTTGTAGTCATTTTAATTTTGAAGTTTGTTATTTACTTTCCACGTGTCATCTAGTTATTAGTCTCGTTAGTTAGCCTGCGAGGGGTATAAGGGAGCAGAGAAGGAAAATAGAGGGATCATCTTGAATCTAATAGTCATTTTGCGTATTTTCCTTTGGAGGTCTGGGCTCCTCGAATGCCCCTTTGTATCTACAGCAGACTTGAATTCATGAAGTTTTTCATCCTTATTCCATAGCTTGTTCTTGTTTTACATTTACATTTACTATTACAATCAATATCTGTATGAGAAGGAACTATAACAAGTGGTATCTAGAGCCCAACAATCCTTCATGGGGGATGGGGTAAGCTTCAACAAACAACAAGCAAATTTGCTGTTGATGGAAAAGATTCTTGACAAAATGCTGCAGATCACAACATTAATCGACCTAATACATGCAAATTACAACGTTTTCAAGCATCAAGTGCAGGAATCCTTCTTGGTCTGCGAAGACCAAACGGCGTAGGAGGAAGAAGAAAATGCAGTCGAGGTGGAAGAGATAGTGGCAGTGCACACGGAAATTGTCCCCAAAGAAATTCCCCTTTCATCTGTTCTCAACCTTCAGATTTCCCTCTTCGTATTTCGTTTCTCTCATCCATTAACATGCCGTCATATATTGATCTCACGAAAATGGAGCACTTGATCACCGAGATGCACCTCATCAACAACGTCAACTATTCTAAGAGGCTGATTAATCGTAGATGCAAGGATGTTTTTCTACGCCTCACATGGCATCCTCCATGGGAAACCTATAGGGAAGAGAACTTAGCCCTACAACTTCTCTACTCCAGGAGGACTTGCAAACAGTAGTACCCGTTGGTTCTCCAACCACATCCACATATGGCCCTCTCTCTTTGCTTAGGTCACCACCGCTATTGCCTCCAACAAGCGACTACATCTTCAGGAGGACAGGATCGTTCCTTCATCATGGTGCAACAATACACGATGGAGCAACTGGTGGCCGAACCCCAACCTCTGTTCCAGTGGAATCCTCTCGATTGGATCCCCAACCACAACCTGGTATGGCTCTCCCTTTCTCTCTCAAAGTTTAGTATGAGTTCTCTAAACCAAAGCCATCACAAAACCAAGAAACCGTTGGTCTCTAAACTAGATCTTAAGTTCGTTTCTCGCCCAAACTCCAATCCCACCTTCTCTTACCAAAATCAAACCCAATTTCTTGTCACCTCTCAATTCTCAATTTCTGTTCTTGTGCCTGGGATCGTTGTACATGGTGCCCTCCTTCTAGAATGGGTGCTGTTTATAAGTGCTGGGGGTGAGGTTGTAAACGAGGTAGATTCCAGTACAAAATTTGTCGGTGACACACATTATGAGGGGGGAAATGTTTTCCAAACTAATGAATCAATAACTCAGGGTGGAGATTTTTCATTCATCTATCAGTCTGCACAATTGGGAAATTTTTCTTATCATTTCAATGATCTTCCTCCTGGAGACTATTTGGTTGACCTTCATTTCACAGAGATAATAAACACAAACGGACCTAAAGGAATGAGGGTATTCAATATATATGTCTAGGAGGAAAAGGTCCTATCCGAGTTAGAAATTTTCTCTGTAGTTGGAGCTAATAAGCCATTGCTGTCGGTTGACTACATTATTTCTGGTGTTGTAGTTGCCATAGTTTGGGGTGGGTCAAGTGCAGGAATTGTTGAGACTCTAGAGAATGAATTGACAAGATTATGGGCTCAGGGTGATGTACAGATTGCATCTGGTTGTGGTCGCATGCAGGTCAAAATGGATTGCTGTGAGAATGGCTGGGAAGCAGTAAAGAAAGCAAATAATGCAGCATATATTTCAGGAAATGAAGCCAGAAAGATTTCGAAAGAGATACAAAAAGTGGAGAAGCGAAGGATTGTTAGAAGTACCCTTTGTAATGATAGAAGTTCTCAAAGCCACTGCATGATAATCCTTGATGTCCCAACGGTGGGAGGACGCCTGATGCTTGTAGACATGGGGGGATCTGAAAATATTGAGCAGGCTGGTCAAATTGGATTCGAGGCAAAAATGCAGACAGCAAAGATCAACCAAGGAAACATAGCATTGAAAAGAGTGGTTGAATCCATTGCAAATGGTCCGAAGGAGATACATAAGACGATCTCCACCCTTGAATATGGAGCAAAAGCAAAATGTATTGTCTGTGGCCCTCATACGCCAATTAAGGATAAAATTGGAACTGAAGATTCTTCATCTGCAGTCATTCTAGGATCAAGGTTTGCTGCCATGGATGAATTTATCTTGAAGCAACAATGGGAGAACAAACTAAGGGAGAAAGAGCAACATGAAGCACACAAAGGGCTCTTGAAGAAAGAAGAAGTTGCTGCACTGAGAGCTAGACGCGAGCAATCTGGAGCAAGTGAGGAGGAGATAAACTTAAGGGTGAATGAGAGAACTCAAATTCTGAAATATGAGCTTGAAAAGAAATTGGAGGAGATTGAGTCTGAGCTATGCCATTCAAGGGATGCAAGTGGTGATGAAAGTGCATTAAAGGACGTGGATGGAAGTGGATTTGCCAAAAGATTATCGTGGATATATACCAATGTGGTCCCAGGAATGGTAAAATCAATGGATTTGGACATGGATGACCAAGAACCCGTTATTGATGAGGTGAAACATGTGGGCGGATTTGTTTGTAAACCTGCTGGAATCCAAGGTATTTTGGATCATTCTCACCCAGTAAATCATGCTATTTTTGCAAAAAAAATTGGGAAACAATGTAGGTAAGCACAGTATTCCAGGAAGAAGCAGTAGAAAGGGATGATGCAGCCATTAAAGTACTCAGCAATTATGTTGTACAATATGCTTTGGCTCTGGTACTGAGAGAGTTTTAAAATTTATTCTGCTATCAATGATGGGATCATCAATCTTGTTGAGAAGCTTTTTTTGAGATCCCAAGACAAGAAGCTGTCAAAGCCCTTGATGTTTATAAACGAGCTGACTAACAGGCATTTGGCCTTTTTGAGTTCTACGAAGTTTGGAAAGGATTGGGATTTGCTAGGAATTTCCAGTTCCTGTCTTAGAGAGCATCCACTATCCTTTCTTACAACTATGGAAGAGTACATAAGAGAGGCACCCTGGGTGTTTCACTTCTCTTATTTTGCTCTTGATCTTATTATTCTGTGTCACAAGTGAGGCAGTGGGCCAATGCTTTCATGCTATCTGGTGAGTTAGGAGAATAATCACTTCTCTAAACCTTGAGGACAAGGTTCTTTAAAGGGAGGGGATTTGTTATGAACTTGACTGGACGGTGTCGTTTTGGGATGAACTGGAACTTAAGTTGCAATGCAGCTTTTCACACCCTGGGACATTTGCATTTCATTTCCTAGTAGTCATTTTAATTTTGAAGTTATTTACTTTCCACGTGTCATCTAGTTATTAGTCTCATTAGTTAGCCCTGCAAGGGGGGTATAAGGGAGCAGAGAGGGAAAATAGAGGGATCATCTGGAATCTGATAGTCATTTTGAGTATTTTCCTTTGGAGGTCTGGGCTCCTCGAATGCCCCTTTGTATCTACAGAAGACTTGGATTTATGAAGTTTTTCATCCTTATTCCATAGCTTGTTCTTGTTTTACATTTACTATTACAATCAATATCTGTAAGAGAATGAACTATAACGTACTCATACACATTAAGTCACGTTGCTTCACATTACATTACATGCGATGGGAATGAAGATTTCAGTATGTTTATGCCTGTGGGTATCCCCCAACCTGAAATTTTAACATGTTTCATTTTTGGATTTGTGGGATAATTTTTTGGATGATAATCAGGGAAAGTGGGGCTGTAAGGAGGAGGGAGGAGGCAATGGTGAGGTTCATAGAGAGGGGCATGGCTCTCACATTTATCATTTCTGTTCTCAGATACAAGGCAAGGGGGTGCTAGCACAAAAAAGCTCTTGCCTTAAAATTTCTGATAAAGCTCTTGCCATAAAATTAGTTTAACAATGTAGAATTTTAATATTACATACAGCTATGCACAGCTTCAAACCAATTGCTGTAACACTTTTTTCCATGCTTATTTGCGCGTTGTTCTTTTTTTTGTTAAGTAAGGAGAATTTATTAATCCACATAATTAGGCTTGCAACTCTTTCTAAAAATGATCAGAATAAATTTACTGATCTGCCAAAAATGGTGCATTGCCAGGAATCTCGTCAGATGTTGTTTGATTTTGCTTTGCTGCTGTTGGTTATTATTTTTTTTTGTTGTTGTTGTTGTTGTTGTGGTTGTCGAAACCTATATTTGTCCATCCATCCATTCCCCTAGATCTATGTGCCTGTGCATATTTCTACTGTCATCTTTGTATTTTTTTTTTTAATTTTCTTCCATTTAGATTGACCTACAGTTCTTCTTAGTGTGAGATGACAGGGGTGGTTGTGGATGTTGGAGATGGGGCCACTCATGTTGTACCTGTTGCAGATGGTTATGTAATTGGGAGCAGCATTAAGTCAATTCCTATCGCCGGGAAGGATGTTACTCTTTTTGTCCAGCAGCTTATGCGGGTATGCTCTCCTTGAATCTCATTGTACAAAATGTAAGTTGGTTGTGCTGGCTATGTTTGGAAGATCATTGTTGTTAAATAGATACATTATATCGCATCCTTTATTAATAACAATTCTATTGGCAAATTCTTTCACACATTTGGGGCCATCGGACTGGGGGAATTTCCCCTTGAATTAACCGAGGTGCACTTGCGGAAAACTCCTTGCTAAGGGCCCGTGCACCCCCATGATTAGTCGGGTCAGTGTTTCCTGAGGGCCTGTGCACCCCTAGGATTAGTCGAGACTTTGTCTTGGACACCCATTGCCAATAATAAAATCTGTTGGCAAATTCTAATGTCATAATGATCTGGATTTAGGTGGTGGAATTGAAGACCCTTGGACCTATGATGAAGAATAGAAATTTTTGACATAATATAGTTTGTAGTGTTAATTTAATTAGCAATACCAAATTAATAATAGAGGCTCTCGTTGTTTGGTGCCTACAGTATTGGGCATTCTTGAAATGTAGCTCCTGGAATGTTTTGATCTTTCCAATTTTAAGTTCTTCATTAAAGAAAAACTCAATAGTAGACTGATTGAATTTTTTTACTGTTATAAATGTAACATGTCCTTGCAGTGATATATGAGAGAAATTCTTGGTCCATCCTACACCTCATTGTCCCACCCTTTTCATTGTTGGATTCGAACAGTTTTGTCTGCATCAATATATTATAACTGGAAAGTTTGAATCCCTTTAATGGCTTCTTGTGGACTCTTGCATTTTGGTACTGTTTCATGTAGGAAAGAGGAGAGAATGTGCCCCCTGAAGACTCATTTGAAGTTGCTCGGAAAGTAAAGGAAACATATTGCTACACTTGTTCTGATATCGTCAAGGTGCACTTGCTTTTATAACTGTTTGAGTCGAACAAATTTTGCTACAAATGGATATAAATACTTTGTCCTGGGCATTATATTGCAAGTTTCCAGCTCTTCATATTACTTTCTCCACTAGAAATTTTTGTCATTCTGAATTTCATTTAGAAATTACTTGATGACAACTCTCATTTCTCCAACGTTTTCAGGAGTTCAATAAACACGATAAAGAGCCAGCAAAGTATATTAAGCAATGGAGAGGTATTAAACCAAAGACAGGGGCACCATACTCTTGTGATATTGGCTATGAACGGTTTCTTGGCCCTGAGGTTTGATCTATTTATCTTTGACCATCTTCTCCATCCTACCTTAGTTCATTCTATTGAATGAACAATAGGTGGTTTTCCAGAATTAATGAGCAACTGTCTCAGAATTTAAGCTAATATGGTGTAAGTTGCAATTATGTCAGTAGGAGCTGGTAGTGGAGACCTGTTATAATTATAGGGTTTGATTGGTCTTTTAGCTGCCTGTCTCTAACTTTTCCCTCATATAAATACAAGTATCTGTGTGTGTCACTTGATACAGTCAAAGCAGAACATTTCAGTTCTTTGCTTAGATGTTCAATTGAGTTTTTATTATAGCCTTCCCAATAATATGTTTTTTCAATTCCTGGTCGTCTTAAATTGATATTCCACATGCGCTGTGTTGGAATTTTTACTTTTTCAGTCTTTTGATTCTTAAATTGATTGGTAGGAAATACCATTCCAGCAAACTATGAGGCGGGGTGGACATCGGATTAGCTGGTATTAATTGTTGGGAGATCTTTTTTATTTATTATTTCATACCTATAAAAAAAATTAATAGATCTTTTTTGTTTTGATAAGTTTGTTGGGAAATATTTATATATTTCAATCTAAGGATATATACCCATACCAGAATCTCCACAAGGAAAAATTTGTTCCAAGATTATTTTTCTCAAACAATTACAGTCAACACCTCCATTTGTGGACCAAAAAGATGAGGAATTTGATGTAAATTCCCGAAAAGTTCATGTTTTTGGTTTGGTCACTGTATTTGCAGAAATCTTTAATGTCAGTGATACAATTGAAAAGATTATGTAGTGTTCAAGAATAATAAAATTGCAAAACATTTCTGAAAGAGGTTGGAAATAATATACGCTGGTTACAATCATAACTTTGCTGCTTTTGAATGGCTTTTTACCAACTGCATACCGTTGAAACTGTTTTCTGTAATTTGTTTGACATGTTTACAGGTTTTCTTTAGTCCTGAGATTTATAGCAGCAAGTTTAACACCCCTTTACCAGAGGTAATCGACAAGTGTATTCAGTCTGCACCAATTGACACAAGAAGAGCTTTGTATAAGGTGAAATACAAAGGCCCAAGAAACTTATGCAGACTTTGTTATTAGATTTATTATATTCCAATGGAATACTGTGAGTTGGAGGGCTGAAATCTAATGATGATTGCTTGTACTTATGAAAAGAAAAAAGTATTAAGGGGGCTTGTGTAGTTGCTCCTTTATCCTTAAGTTGTGTTTGATGGACTCTTATACTCTATAATTTATTATGGGCATCCATGATCCAACAGTTAATTAAAAAATCATGATTGTTTTTATTTCCAAACTTTTTTATTATTGGCAATGTGTGTCCGAGAACAAAGTCCTGTCTAATCCCGGGGGTGCACAGGCCCTCGGCAAGTAGTTTCCCACAAGTACACCTTGAGTAATTAAAGGAGAAGTTTCTCCAATCCGATGACCCCTAAAAATTGTTTGCACCCAAGAGAATTCGAACCTTAGACCTGAAGAGAGCATACCACCAAGACTAAGGTCTTTACCACTTGAGCCATGACTACCAAACTTTAGCATGGATAGTTCTCTTGTGATATATCATATGGTTATTTGAATTGCTTATAGTTCCAAGGTTCTAATTTTTTCAAATTCCTTGTTTTTTGTTTAGTTTGCATTAATGAAAGGTTATTGTTACTTACCGAAAAGGAAAGAAAGTTATTTTTTTTTTTTGACAAGCGAGAAGGAAAGAAAGTTATTGCTGTCTGCCTTGTATATTTGAATTCTTCTCATGTTCTGCCTCGTTCATATCCAATTGTTTATCGTATGACTCTAATTTTATTTTTTCTTTTCTTGTTTTTCCCGTTCTTCTCAGAATATAGTTTTATCTGGGGGCTCAACAATGTTTAAGGACTTCCACAGGAGGTTGCAGCGGGATCTGAAGAAGATTGTGGATGCTCGGGTTCTTGCATCAGAGGCTCGACTTGGTGGGGAAGTTAAAGTAAGAGTTTCATATTTACAACTGACTTCATAGTTTACAATTTTTTTCATATGTTTTGTTATATATAGAATATGTTTCACTGATCACCACCATATGGAAATGCTGACTTTTTTTTGTTCGTGTTCTCTGTCTCTCTCCCACCCTTGGGTCTGCAGTCACAACCAGTGGAAGTCAATGTAGTTAGCCATCCCATCCAGAGATTTGCAGTTTGGTTTGGAGGCTCTGTCCTTGCATCGACACCTGAATTTTTTGCGGTAGGAAGTTTGCCCTCTCATTCAAATAGACATAATATATATATATATATATATATATATTTTTATATGTCGGGGAACCTCTCCAAGGCAGGGCCCTTCGGACCCACCCCTGAAGAGTAAATCTCGGTCCCATGCATCTCACCCTCGGAAGTTTTCTTACACGGAACTGATTAAATTGTTGACTTTTCACCAGGGGGTGTGGCCCCAAATGATTGTTGCACCCATGAGGTGTTGAACCTTGGACTTTGAAGGGAGTGATATCCCAAGACCAAGGCCTTCACCACTTGGGCCAACCCCTTGGGGTTACCCGAATAGACATAAATTACAGCAATTATTGCATAGGTTCTCTTTTTGCACCTAAATCATCAAGTTTCATATTCTACTTTACTGTAGAAGACATGGTATGGTTTCTCAGAGGTATAGTTACAATGTCACACTTTAGTGTCGCTTATACCCTGAACGTACTTATTATAAAAGAGTCGCTATCTTGCATGTCGTCTCTTGAGAATCAAGGGAACCCCTTCATTGGTTTCAGAGAAGACAATGACGGAGGACACTTAATACAAAGCTAAAAAACTGAATGGTGTAAAGAGAATTTTTAAAGTTTGAAGGAATAAGTTGGATTCTTGATTGCTCTAGTGTTGGCAAAAAACAATGCATTACATCATTTCAGTTGGGCAAGATTTTGTACTCATTTGTGAAGTTCAAGTCGGCAAACAAACTTTCAAAAGAAATTTATGAAGTTAATCTCTGTCATTGTAGCTTTTGATGTTTGATTCATTGAGGTCTCTATCAACATTACCCAAGTTAAGATATTATTGAGTCTTCAAATATTTGGATTTATGACTGGAAGTTGTGCTCCATGTGCAGGCTTGCCATACAAAAGCAGAGTATGAAGAATATGGTGCTGGTATATGCCGAACAAATCCTGTTTTCAAGGGAATGTATTGATGCAAAAACCATTTTGGATGATCATTATTTCCTGAGTGAGATGGTCAATGGAATGCCTCGTCGTCATTTCCGCCTTCCATATTCACCGCATTCACTTCATGGACCCTATCTTACCTGGTGGCATTCACGCTCTCTTGAGTTGGTGTAGGTGATGTAAAATGTGTTTAGTATCATTTTTGTAAGAATATATGGGTTTTTCCTGTATCCATTCTTTCATTAGGGTTTCAACAGTTCTGATCTCAGCAGCCAATAGGAAATGGTCATTGTCATTGGGGTAAATGGTAACCGAGCTGAAGTGCAGTGTTCAGCATAGATTAGAATCTGATAAAGATTTTATTCTTTTATTAAGAGTGATTACTCTACTAGCCCTCAACTCTCATTGCCTTATCCACTTTTTAAATTATCAATAGTTTTATTTCTATCCAGTTGCCCTTTGGTGGCTTCAATCAATTTTGAAATTCTCTTTAGAGGTCGGGCGAATAAATGAATCGCAACAAAGAGAAAGATGAAAAATATTGTAGAGAGCAGAGAAACAATGGATGTGGGGATTAACTTTTTATGTTGGAATCATTCTTTTCATCATCAAGATCGATGGCAACAATGGGGATGGCTCTTTTCTACTGTCAATTTCAACAAGGTTAGAGGCTGAAAGTCTATTGAAGAGAATGCTTCCAACATGAAATTGTGGATGCGCCCCATTGCGTTTAGTTATGCTCATGCTGCTTTCCTTGCAAGACATACACTTTAAATGGTTAAGGCTGCATTTGGTTGTAAGATTCAGTTGAGTTCAGTCTAATTTTAAGCTGAGTCTAGTATCTAAACACCCAACTCTCAAATTATTAATCTCATCTCAACTCAAAACCTCTTTACATGTGAGACTTATAATTTTTTTCAACTTAACACATCTTTATACGTAGGATTTACAATCTTTTTCAAATTTTCATAAAAGTACTAAAATCATCTTAACATCCAAACATATTTTAAATTCAGTTTAGACGAGACCCACATAACTCCTTTTACTACTCAACTCATTATTATTCATAAAGAATTGAGCTCATCTCAACATCAAAACGCAATCTAAATACATTATCTTCAACTGCTTTTAAGTTTTTAGGACAATTAATGATTCACCATGATATCATAGGAATGATTTTGATCTTGAATTTGAATTTTACTTTATTCTAAATTTATCTTTTCTTATGAATCTGAATTTTTAGGACAATCAATGGTTTAATACTTTATATGGCCTTGCACGATTGTTACAATTAGTATCAAAGACTCCTTTCATATGATTCACAAAATTCTAAACTCTGGAATGCTTTTGTAATTGTTAATAGGACTATTCAACCGGGTCGGATTTTATTCCGGTTTGGTCCGGAACTTAGGTATCCGTTTTCAGCCCGAATAAAACTCAAGTCGAAAACTGCATCACCCTACTTGGACCCTACTTGGTCCTACCCAGGCCGAGTACAGTTATGATACCCGAGTACTGAGTTTTATAAAAAAAAAAATTAAATAAGTATCAACTTAACACCTCTCTCTCTCTCTCTCTCTCTCTCTCTCTCTCTCTCTCTCTCTCTCTCTCTCTCTCTCTCTCCCACTAGAATGTTTGAAGACACTAACTATATATTTCATGGGTTGATTATCACCATCCCACATCTTTTTCACATATTTCAATCGACCCACAAACAAACTTAAAAGCACATATATACAAAAATCCTATCGTCCCACGTTTATCCAAGAAATCCAAAAAAACACCTAGCAATCAATTGGTGGTATGAGAACATAAAGTGGATCCTATTGATTGTGATAACCTGAAAGCTCAGTATAATTATTGCGGTAAGCTATTCAATTGCTATTATAAAAATGTCACTTCATCTATGATGCGTTGAAACTTCTCTTAGAATTAAAGAAGTTCTGTAAATTCAAACATTTAGTGTTAAGAGGGATGTGGATGGAAGAATGTGCAGTCGATAAGGACTTGTAAAGTATGATGTAGAAAAATTTAAGGTGTCAACCGCTAAGTTATTTATTAAGTGTGAATTGTTTTTTAGGCTTGTGGAGCACTATGAGTTTATTGAGCAGGTGGCTGATTTGGAATATAAATTTATATTATTATCTCGAACCATTTTATGAAGGGATTGTGTTAAACCACATAATAAAGAAAAGACAGGGTGCAAATGGTCCGGTCCGGTCCGACGATGGACCGAATATTTTCGGTCCATTATTTTTCCGGACCGGACTGGACCGAAGATCCAAAGGGATTAGCCTAATTTTTTTTTTCTTTTTTTAAATAATTAATAAAAAAAATTTATTTAAAATACTAAATTAAATTAAGTGATTTATTAATATGAATTATGTAACAAACTCAATAAAAGAATATTTTATATGATCAATGATAATAAATTAGATGAAAATTATATTATTAATTTATATAATTACTATATAATTAACTAATTGATATTATATATTAGTTAATTCATAGAATATTAACAAGTGTTAATAACATATTTAAAATTTTATATTATCAATAGTGATAGGTTAGATAAAGATATATATAAAATATTGTTAATTTATAGAATATTAACAAGTATTAATAACATATTTAAAATTTTATATTGTTAATTGTACAATTATTATATAAAAAATATATATAAACTATTTTTTATTTTTATTTTTTATTTGGTCCGGTCCGGTCTGAAAAAATCCTGGACCGTGGACCGGACTGAAACTTTTCGGTCCTCTAAAACACGGACCGAGATCGACCGGTCTTAGTCTCGGTCCAGACCGAAAGTGTCGGTCCGTTCGGTCCGACCGGACTGTTTATCACCCCTAATGCCATTAGACATGTGAAATCTACACCATCAAGACTAGTGATATTATCACTAGTACCGTAGGAAAAAATATGAAAAATAAGTATAACAAGTATTGGGGTAATACAAATAGGTTCAACTTGATGATAAATATTGCTTTTGTACTTGATCCACGATATCAAATGATGGCTATGAAGTTTTTGTTGAAAAAATGCAAAGGGGATGTGTAACGGTCCAATGGAATGTCCAAATCACATGACTTATACTCTAAAAAATTAGTCAATGATATAATTGGAACCCCATTAGAACATTATAAAGAGTAATAACTTCTCATTTTCAAGCAATGTGAGATCCTATACATCACCTACCCTTACATATCATATGAAGTATCACAATCTTCCCTCTTAAATTTATGACGTCCTTGTCGAGCCAGTCCTTCGTAAGTGGCATTGCTCAAGTCCCACATTTCTGGTTGGGATAGACTGTGATACCATTTATAACGTCCTAACGGAAGGTTTAAACAACATAGCCTATACTCCAAAATGACTAGTCAATGATACAATTAAAGCCTAATTGGAACATTATAAAGAGTAAGAAGCAATGTGAGATCCCATATATCCTCTACGCATCATATGGGATATCACATTTATAGTCTATTAGGGAAGAGACACCCCGTTTGGATTCAGAGTTGATCTCAACTCATCTAATCTAATCATTACAACTTTCTCAAATTTTTACACAAAATATAATAAACAATTCAACTTTTTCAAATCTAATAATAATAATAATATTAAAAAATAATATTCTAATAATATTTTATTCAACTTTTAACTTTCATCTTAACTCATATCATTTTAACTCATGACACAATTTCACATATGAATAAGCATCTAATGATGAAGACCTAGTTTTGTTTGCTTAATAGTTCAGGAAATTCTTCAAACCCTGGAAGTTAAATTTGAAAGACAAATCTCCCAAGTTTAACGAGGAATTTAAGGGTGATTATCAATAAGCCATCCAAAAATAGATAGAAAATGTAAAAATGGACAATAACTCTAAACATTTTTAACGTCATGAGTATTTAAGTTTTGGTCATATAAGAATTAAATATCCAAATTATTATAGGACTAAGAAAAGGGCTCTGAATGACACATTGAGCAACGAGTCTGATTTTGAGAACTTTATGACATCAATTGACTCCAATGTTAGTGATAAGTTATAGAAGATGATGACCTACACGGTGGTCTATAACAATCCTTTTGAGGAATTTAAAAAGAAAAATTAAATAAAAAATATTTTTAGAAAACCCAATGAGGTTGAACATGTAATTAAAGATTTGATTATCATATTAAGTGACTCGCGTATTCTTTCTGATAATTTGAATTTTGAAAACTTGTGTTAAAATATATTGAACATAAGAAAATCCACTGTTAGTATGAATTTGATTTTGTTCAAGTTACATAAGATAGAAAATCTTAGTTATCACACTCACAATTATGTACTTAGAACTAGGGAACTTTCAGTTTCTTAAGTTTTAGTGGCATTCATCTATTGAGAGAAAGTTACAGTTGTTCTACTTAGATATAGAATTTTACATTATAT